>NC_079157.1:14817701-14965201 GCF_947563725.1 Argiope bruennichi | reverse complement strand
TATTCATCGAAACGTAATTGTTCAAAAAATTTTGATCTCGGGTAAACATAACATCAGGGGGCACCCAGGTTTGAACCGAGGACCCCTCGATCTGCAGTCGAATGCTCTACCACTAAGCTATACCCACGCTATACTGCCTCAATTGGAATGATATTTCCAGATTAAGCGAAATATCTGTCTGAAACAAAACACTTTCTCTTAATTCCTTATTCATCGAAACGTAATTGTTCAAAAAATTTTGATCTTGGATAAACATAACATCAGGGGGCACCCGGGTTTGAACCGAGGACCTCTCGATCTGCAGTCGATTGCTCTACCATTGAGCTATACCCCCGCTGCTCTGCCTCAATTGGAATGATATTTCCAGATTAAGCGAGATATCTGTCTGAAACAAAACGCTTTCTCTGGATTCCTTATTCATCGAAACGTAATTGTTCAAAAAATTTTGATTTTGCATAAACATAACATCATGGGGCACCCGGGTTTGAACCGAGGACCTCTCGATCTGCAGTCGAATGCTCTACCAATGTGCTATACCCCCGCTGCTCTGCCTCAATTGGAATGATATTTCCAGATTAAGCGAAATATCTGTCTATGAAACAAAACGCTTTCTCTGGATTCCTTATTCATCGAAACGTAATTGTTCAAAAAATTTTGATTTTGGATAAACATAACATCAGGGGGCACCCGGGTTTGAACCGAGGACCTCTCGATCTGTAGTCGAATGCTGTACCACTGAGCTATACCTCCGCTGCTGTGCCTCAATTGGAATGATATTTCGAGATTAAGCGAGATATCTGTCTGAAACAAAACGCTTTCTCTGGATTCCTTATTCATCGAAACGTAATTGTTCAAAAAATTTTGATCTTGGATAAATATAACATCAGGGGGCACCCGGGTTTGAACCGTGGACCTCTCGATCTGCAGTCGAATGCTCTACCACTGAGCTATACCCCCGCTATACTGCCTCAATTGGAATGATATTTCCAGATTAAGCGGAATATCTGTCTGAAACAAAACGCTTTCTCTGAATTCCTTATTCATCGAAACGTGATTTTTCAAAGAATTTTGATCTTGGATAAACATAACATCAGGGGGCACGAGGGTTTGAACCGAGGACCTCTCGATCTGCAGTCGAATGCTCTACCACTGATCTATTCCCCCGCTGCTCTGCCTCAATTGGAATGATATTTCCAGATTAAGCGAGATATCTGTCTGAAACAAAACGCTTTCTCTGGATTCCTTATTCATCGAAACGTAATTGTTCAAAAAATTTTGATCTTGGATAAATATAACATCAGGGGGCACCCGGGTTTGAACCGCGGACCTCTCGATCTGCAGTCGAATGCTCTACCACTGAGCTATACCCCCGCTATACTGCCTCAATTGGAATGATATTTCCAGATTAAGCGGAATATCTGTCTGAAACAAAACGCTTTCTCTGAATTCCTTATTCATCGAAACGTGATTTTTCAAAGAATTTTGATCTTGGATAAACATAACATCAGGGGGCACCCGGGTTTGAACCGAGGACCTCTCGATCTGCAGTCGAATGCTCTACCACTGATCTATTCCCCCGCTGCTCTGCCTCAATTGGAATGATATTTCCAGATTAAGCGAGATATCTGTCTATGAAAGAAAACGCTTTCTCTGGATTCCTTATTCATCGAAACGTAATTGTTCAAAACATTTTGATTTTGGATAAACATAACATCATGGGGCACCCGGGTTTGAACCGAGGACCTCTCGATCTGCAGTCGAATGCTCTACCACTGTGCTATACCCCCGCTGCTCTGCTTCAATTGGAATGATATTTCGAGATTAAGCGAGATATCTGTCTGAAACAAAACGCTTTCTTTGGATTCCTTATTCATCGAAACGTAATTGTTCAAAAAATTTTGATTTTGGATAAACATAACATCAGGGGGCACCCAGGTTTGAACCGAGGACCTCTCGATCTGCAGTCGAATGCTCTACCACTGTGCTATACCCTCGCTGCTCTGCTTCAATTGGAATGATATTTCGAGATAAAGCGAGATATCTGTCTGAAACAAAACGCTTTCTCTGGATTCCTTATTCATCGAAACGTAATTGTTCAAAAAATTTTGATCTCGGGTAAACATAACATCAGGGGGCACCCAGGTTTGAACCGAGGACCCCTCGATCTGCAGTCGAATGCTCTACCACTAAGCTATACCCACGCTATACTGCCTCAATTGGAATGATATTTCTAGATTAAGCGAAATATCTGTCTGAAACAAAACACTTTCTCTGAATTCCTTATTCATCAAAACGTAATTGTTCAAAAAATTTTGATCTTGGATAAACATAACATCAGGGGGCACCCGGGTTTGAACCGAGGACCTCTCGATCTGCAGTCGAATGCTCTACCATTGAGCTATACCCCCGCTGCTCTGCCTCAATTGGAATGATATTTCCAGATTAAGCGAGATATCTGTCTGAAACAAAACGCTTTCTCTGGATTCCTTATTCATCGAAACGTAATTGTTCAAAAAATTTTGATTTTGCATAAACATAACATCATGGGGCACCCGGGTTTGAACCGAGGACCTCTCGATCTGCAGTCGAATGCTCTACCAATGTGCTATACCCCCGCTGCTCTGCCTCAATTGGAATGATATTTCCAGATTAAGCGAAATATCTGTCTATGAAACAAAACGCTTTCTCTGGATTCCTTATTCATCGAAACGTAATTGTTCAAAAAATTTTGATTTTGGATAAACATAACATCAGGGGGCACCCGGGTTTGAACCGAGGACCTCTCGATCTGTAGTCGAATGCTGTACCACTGAGCTATACCTCCGCTGCTGTGCCTCAATTGGAATGATATTTCGAGATTAAGCGAGATATCTGTCTGAAACAAAACGCTTTCTCTGGATTCCTTATTCATCGAAACGTAATTGTTCAAAAAATTTTGATCTTGGATAAATATAACATCAGGGGGCACCCGGGTTTGAACCGTGGACCTCTCGATCTGCAGTCGAATGCTCTACCACTGAGCTATACCCCCGCTATACTGCCTCAATTGGAATGATATTTCCAGATTAAGCGGAATATCTGTCTGAAACAAAACGCTTTCTCTGAATTCCTTATTCATCGAAACGTGATTTTTCAAAGAATTTTGATCTTGGATAAACATAACATCAGGGGGCACGAGGGTTTGAACCGAGGACCTCTCGATCTGCAGTCGAATGCTCTACCACTGATCTATTCCCCCGCTGCTCTGCCTCAATTGGAATGATATTTCCAGATTAAGCGAGATATCTGTCTGAAACAAAACGCTTTCTCTGGATTCCTTATTCATCGAAACGTAATTGTTCAAAAAATTTTGATTTTGCATAAACATAACATCATGGGGCACCCGGGTTTGAACCGAGGACCTCTCGATCTGCAGTCGAATGCTCTACCAATGTGCTATACCCCCGCTGCTCTGCCTCAATTGGAATGATATTTCCAGATTAAGCGAAATATCTGTCTATGAAACAAAACGCTTTCTCTGGATTCCTTATTCATCGAAACGTAATTGTTCAAAAAATTTTGATTTTGGATAAACATAACATCAGGGGGCACCCGGGTTTGAACCGAGGACCTCTCGATCTGTAGTCGAATGCTGTACCACTGAGCTATACCTCCGCTGCTGTGCCTCAATTGGAATGATATTTCGAGATTAAGCGAGATATCTGTCTGAAACAAAACGCTTTCTCTGGATTCCTTATTCATCGAAACGTAATTGTTCAAAAAATTTTGATCTTGGATAAATATAACATCAGGGGGTACCCGGGTTTGAACCGTGGACCTCTCGATCTGCAGTCGAATGCTCTACCACTGAGCTATACCCCCGCTATACTGCCTCAATTGGAATGATATTTCCAGATTAAGCGGAATATCTGTCTGAAACAAAACGCTTTCTCTGAATTCCTTATTCATCGAAACGTGATTTTTCAAAGAATTTTGATCTTGGATAAACATAACATCAGGGGGCACCCGGGTTTGAACCGAGGACCTCTCGATCTGCAGTCGAATGCTCTACCACTGATCTATTCCCCCGCTGCTCTGCCTCAATTGGAATGATATTTCCAGATTAAGCGAGATATCTGTCTATGAAACAAAACGCTTTCTCTGGATTCCTTATTCATCGAAACGTAATTGTTCAAAACATTTTGATTTTGGATAAACATAACATCATGGGGCACCCGGGTTTGAACCGAGGACCTCTCGATCTGCAGTCGAATGCTCTACCACTGTGCTATACCCCCGCTGCTCTGCTTCAATTGGAATGATATTTCGAGATTAAGCGAGATATCTGTCTGAAACAAAACGCTTTCTTTGGATTCCTTATTCATCGAAACGTAATTGTTCAAAAAATTTTGATTTTGGATAAAAATAACATCAGGGGGCACCCAGGTTTGAACCGAGGACCTCTCGATCTGCAGTCGAATGCTCTACCACTGTGCTATACCCTCGCTGCTCTGCTTCAATTGGAATGATATTTCGAGATAAAGCGAGATATCTGTCTGAAACAAAACGCTTTCTCTGGATTCCTTATTCATCGAAACGTAATTGTTCAAAAAATTTTGATCTCGGATAAACATACATCAGGGGGCACCCGGGTTTGAACCGAGGACATCTCGATCTGCAGTCGAATGCTCTACCACTGAGCTATACCCCCGCTGCTCTGCCTCAATTGGAATGATATTTCCAGATTAAGCGAAATATCTGTCTGAAACAAAACGCTTTCTCTGGATTCCTTATTCATCGAAACGTAATTGTTCAAAAAATTTTGATCTTGGATGAATATAACATCAGGGGGCACCCGGGTTTGAACCGAGGACCTCTCGATCTGCAGCCGAATGCTCTAGCACTGAGCTATACCTCCTCGGCTCTGCCTCAAATGGAATAATACTTCAGGATTATGCCAAATATATTTCTAAAGCAGAGCGCTTTCTCTGGTATCCTTCTTAATCGAAACTTATTTAAATAAATAGGCATCATTTCTAGAAAAAACAACTTCAGGGGGCATCCGGGACCTTTCGATCTGCAGTCGAATGCTCTACCACTGAGCTATACCCCCGCTGCCCTGTCTCGAATACTTCTAGATTATGCGAAATATATTTCTAAAGCAACACGCTTGCTCTGTTATCCTTTTTTTATTGAAACGTAATTAAAGAAATAAACAACATTTCTCAAAAAGGCAACTTTATTGGGCACCCGGGTTTGAACAGGGGTCTTCTCGATCTCCTAGGGAATGTTCTACTACTGAGTTATACCCCGTTTCTCGGTCTCAACAGGAATAATGCTTCTGGATTATGCGAAATAGCTGTCTATGAAGCAGAACGTTTTCTCTGGTGTCCTTATTTATCGAAACGTAATTAAAGATAAAAACATGATACCTGGAAAACCAAATTTCAGGGGGCACCCGGGATTGAAGAAGGGACCTCTCGCTCTATAGTCGAATGCTGTACCACTGAGCTATACTCCCGTTCTCTGTCTCAATTGGAATAATATTTCTACATAAAGAGAAATAGCCGTCTATAAAACAGAAGGCTTGCTCTGGTATCCTTATTTATCGAATCGTAATTTAAGAAAAATCATGATCTCCGGAAAACACAACTTCATAGGGAACCCGCTTGTGAACCGGGGACCTGTGGGTCTGCAGTCTTATGCTCTACTAGTGAGCTATACCCCCGTTGCTCTGTATAAAATGGAATAATATATCTAGATTATGTGGAATAGCTGCCTATAAAGCAGAAAACTTGCTCTTTTATCCTCATTTATCGAAACGTAATTTTTGAAATAGTGTAGGTTTGAAACGGGGGCCTCTTCATCTGCAGTCGAATTCTCTACCCCTCAGCTATACCTCCGGAGATTTACCTCCAATGGAATAATATTTCTAAAGTATGCGAAATAGCTGCCTATAAAACAGAACGCATGCTCTTGAATACTCATTTTTTCATACTCATCGTAGTTGTTGAAAAAATTTGATTTGTGGTAAACACAGCTTCAGGGGGCACGCTGGTTTGATCCGGGGACCTCTCAGTCTGATGTCGAATGCTCTACAACCGAGCTGTACCCCCATTGCTCTGTCTCAAATGGAATAATATTTCTAGATTTTGCGAAATACCTGTCTATAAAACAGAACGCTAACTTTGGTATCCTTATTTATCGAAACGTAATTGTTAAAAAAATTTTGATCTTTGGAAAACACAACTTCAGGGGTCTCCCGGGTTTTTATCTTGGATCTCCCAATCTGCTTTCGAATGCTCTACCACTGAGCTATACCCCCGACTCTTGATACCTGTAATGTAACCTTTTTGTGACTTTATGTCGCTTCGTGATCTGTATAAATGATTTGCAGTGAAACAGGCAGATAATCTGGATATTTTCTTCCTTTGTTTTAACATAATAAAAATATATGTTTGTGTGCGTGTTTTTCTGAAATTGCGTTATGTGTGTAGCAAATATCATTCAAACGTCCTTATTGCATTTAAAGTGACTAATTTGTAAGTAATTACTTCTTAGATTGTAAGAACTCATCAAGAGTGGATTTCCCAAAGCGTTACGGTTGCCGTATTTATTAAAATTTTATAGATATTTTAAAGTTTTTTCCGAATATTTTTTGATCACATGATTGCTGAAAAATTATATTTGTTTTAATTTGAATATTCTGGAACTTTGCATTTCAGCGATACTTAAATCTTTTTTTCTACCTTCTTTTATTTTTATGTTTTTTTTAATGATTAAAATGTAATTATTCAATTATTTTTTATTTGAATTATAATTTTAAACACAATTAATGTTTTTATTTTCACGTGCCGCACATCCGCATATCAAAATCATGGAAAGCTGTATGAAAATGGAATATTCAGGTTATTTTTAATATCTCTGAGAGCTCTTATGATCTTTAACACCTTCAACGCCTACTGACGAGATATCTCGTTTTTCAGATACTTCTAATTACAGGTTTCTGTGGGCTAAAATTAATCTCTTGTGCCAGTTTAGATAGGTTGAACTTTCTCATACATATCTATCAACCAATAAGAAACGAATGTTAGCCCACAGAAATCTGTAACTGGAAATATCTGAATGACGAGATATCTCGTTTTTCAGATACTTCTAATTACAGGTTTCTGTGGGCTAAAATTAATCTCTGATGCCAGTTTAGATAGGTTGAACTTTCTAATACATATCTATCAACCAATAAGAAACGAATGTTAGCCCACAGAAATCTGTAACTGGAAATATCTGAATGACGAGATATCTCGTTTTTCAGATACTTCTAATTACAGGTTTCTGTGGGCTAAAATTAATCTCTGATGCCAGTTTAGATAGGTTGAACTTTCTAACACATATGTATCAACCAATAAGAAACAAATGTTAGCCCACAGAAACCTGTAACTGGAAATATCTGAATGACGAGATATCTCGTCGGTAGCGTTGAAAGTGTTAACAAAATAAATATCAGATTAAATTTAGATTAGATTTTTTAGAGTTTAATTCTAATTTCATGCTTTAACATATTTGAAATCATTGGATATTAATTTAACTCTGCTTTTAAAATCGACATTTTTTTAGTTATTAATATGATGTAAAAAACGCTACTCACTAAATAAATGCTATGACTAATACAATCAAAATAGACAAATAAAGGCTATGGCTCTATCTTGTTCCGAAACTTTTAAGTCAATGAATGGATTTCCTCCCCCCTTTTGGCAAATTAAACAACATGAAGTTATACCGAATGTTGCTGCGTTAGTTGCATATTCCATACGCTAGAGGGCTGACAGCTGCTTATGTAATTCCAAGGCCGCATCTTAAAAACAAATAAATGCTAAGTGATTCTGATAAGACTTTTTTTTAACATTGTATTTACAAAACCGGATATTCGCATGATGTTTCATTTTAGGATGGTAGTGTCCACGATATTATCTTATCAATCCAACTCTTAGCGTACTCAAGGTGAAAATGACAGCGTTGATATTTTATCAACTGATATCAATAATAAATAAGTTTCGCGTATATTTTTATTCAACTAATTGAATAATATGTTAGTAAGTCGAGAGATTATTTACAATTGCAAACATCTTGTGTTTTGAACTTGGCCTAATTCTGTTTGGAAAGGTAAGATATTTCCTTATTCGATGGATGCCAAATCAAATCATTGACAGTATACTAATTATTGATGGATTAAATGTATGGATATTTAACATTAAGTATAACCTATATAATATTTAAAATGTAATTTGTTTAAATTTTTAGTTTGATTTTGATGGATCACTGTTTTTAAATATTTAATATTTACATTTTGAAATGTTGATACTAAAATTCTTAGGCTAAGTGGAAATAATTAATTCATTTTTCATGTTTAGTTTAACAACTTACCTGATTTATATGTACTCCATGCATACATCGTTTTACACATTTTTACATTTTTTTTAATACAATAATAAAACTACTAAAAAAAATATAATTTTGTTACAAAATTTCCTGGAATATTTAAACAATCTATAGATTCCAATTTGAATCTAAGGGACAATCCTTCCCTAAACAGATATATATTAATAATACAGTTGAGAAAATAAACCAGTAGATGAAATAAAGTATAGAATGTAGTAAGTGAATTTTTAATCATAATTTGATTTTTAAAAATGAGGTTAATGGTATGTTTTAATCCCATCAGAAATTAACCATCGTTATTTGATTGAGCGTTTACTATTGTAAACTATGTTTCAATAGATATTAATGTGCATCCACAGTTCAATCATTCGTTGAATATATTGAACCTTACACATTTCATCTTTACTAATAATAAAGTGTCTCTATACGTCTGTCCTTTGAAGATTATTAAGTTTAAAGTTACACCATACATATATAATATTTCAGGGTTAATATCTGCACACTTTTTGAAATTTAATAAGTATTTTAATTTATAAAACAAATAATTAAAAACTTTCCAGTTATTTCATGGTAACTTTGGAAATTATCATAGTTTAATCATTCTTTTTACATTATTAAAAAATTTTAAATAACTTTTTTAAAAATAATAATTTATAGTTTGATAATTATTTCTTTAATTTTAATACATTTTTAAAAAATGTTTTATAATTAATACATAATGTAATATGATGTTAATTATTAATATAATATAATGTATGTAACATAATACATGAATGTAATAAGTGAATTTTTTATGATTTATAATGTAAGATGTAAAAAAATGAATGTTTTATACATCTCTTATTTTTAATACATTTTTAAAAATGTTTTATAATTAATTATTTTCATAACAACAATAATTTTCACTGTTATTAAGGAAATTTAATTATCAATCAAATTAATTGTTACTGCATATTTCCACTTTGTTTTTTCTTTATTATTCATTTTTAATAACCGAAGTATAAAAAAATTGGTTTATTTTTTCATTTTGAATGGATTTCATTATAATAAAATGCTTTAATTTAATTTTTTAAATATTAATTACTGATAAGGTTTAAAATGAAAAAAAAAATGATGAAAATTTACATAATGTAATAAGTGAAATTTTTATGATTTATACAGATGTAAAAAAATGAATGTTTTATACATCTGTGATTTTTAATACATTTTTAAAAATGTTTTGTTTTAATACATTTTTAATGTATTAAAACATGTTTGTACATGTTTTAATACATTTTTAAAATGTAGTGTTAACTTTATATCTGAATTTCGTCACGTTACCGAGATGTTGAATTCATATTTGTATCATCATTTTCGCCCTATATTTCATACGAAGTGGACTTTAACCAAAAAAGGCTCAATTTATATACATATATTTATTGCTCACTAGCCGTCTTCGGCAACCAGCTGGTTAAAAGGGCTGTAGTATTAAATAGATAAAGAAAGAAATTGACAAGAGACCATATAACTTTAGAGGGGTAAAACCCCTCAAGATTTTTTTTTTTTTTGCTATATTTTGGAAGATTTAATTTGTGATGTCATTTAATTATAAATACTGTGCATTCTAACTTATTCAAATTAAAATATCGTATTTTTTAAAATTAATTTTGGAGCATTATTTTTATAATATTCTGAATTAAATACATTTACAGATTTTTCATTGTATAAATAGTCACCTTTAGCGATTTTATTGAATTTTAGTTAAGGCATATGACTACATTTGGGATGTAGTCATAAACCTACATTTTTCTTTTGAAAAACGAAATAAAATTGAAATATTTTTGAATTTGGGCATAAAATAGACACTTGAAACATCAGCCAAATCAAATTATATCAGTTAAATGTTAAGCCGTTTTTTAATTGAAAAAAAAACATATATTTTTTTTTGCTAAAAAGAGATATAAAGAAAAAACTTCTGATTCAAAAGTTTATGAAATGATTTTAAAAACGCGTGCAAATAGTTTAATATATATATTTCTTAATTTCAGAACTTATAACAAAAGTTCTCCTTCTATTCAATCTCTAAATATTTGAGTTCAACTGTTAAATAGCCTGAATATCTCCACTTTTCAACATTGGGAATCTTTAAAATAACTATTGAATATTTCTAAATGAATAGATTGTTTATTCTCAAGTTCAAAATCTCCAGAAAATATTAAAATATTATTATATCAAATTTCAACAAAAAAAATGGCATTAAATTTTAATCTGCAATAAAACAATAATGCATAAAAAAGTGGCCGCGGTGGCCTAGTGGTAAGATCTCGGCTTCAGAACAGGAGGGCTTTTGGTTCGAGATCTTCAATCTGCACAATCTTCATCAGTTTCAGCTTCAGCTGTTAGTACTAATATAAATTAACTACAAAGAACGGTATAGAAATAATACAAAGAAAACAACTAACGAAAAAGAAAAGTAGATATAATACAAAGAAAATAACTAATAAAAAAAGAAAAATAGAAATAATAAAAAGAAAGCAACTAACAGAAAAGAAAAAATAGATATAATACAAAGAAAATAACTAACAAAAAATATAGAATTACAAAGAAAACAACTAACAAAAAAAAGAAGAATAGAAATAATATTATTAACAAAAAAAATTATAATAGAAATAATACGAAAAAATAACTACAAAGAAAAACAATCCTTCAAATAAAAGAAAATCTACGGTTAATCAGAAATAATAAAACAAGAAAAGACATTTAACTAACAATCCTTTATAGTTTCATTAAAAAAATCATAAGTGAATTTGTTAAGAAACTCAATAATAGTGGTAATGGTAAAGAAAATACTATGCCACATTAAGTACTGTAAGCCTCTCCCCCTCCCCCAGAATATTTGCAATCCGCTGACCCTTTTAGTGTCGCTAAGCTATCCTCATCTGAACGAGTCCTGAATGCCACTGAATATTTTGATGAGAATAGGTTATAAAAAAAATTAACATATCTCACCAACTGGTTCTCTTTCTCTTGAAATATATGTTATCCTATTTATAGATATAAATTATATTAACTATCATTTTATGCAAAAAATGTTATAATTTTTATGATTCTTTAACCCTTTTGCATACAATGACGAGTCTGACTCGTGCCTCGAATTACTGAATTTTTAATTTTAAATCTGCAATTAAGTAAAAGCGTTAAGTAATTTAAAATGCAAAAATCGCTTGAAAACGCAACATTATTTCAAATACTCTTGGATTATAGTTGGAATTAAAATAATTATAATTTTTTTCATATTGGATGTGTCATCTAATTAGATGGCTAAGTAATTCATGTGTGAAGGGGTAAAGTAATTATAATTTTATTTCCCCTTTCTTGTAATTGTTGTAACTGTCGGCGATTAACTATTATTGAGCTCAAAAGCTCTGTTCAAACATTGCACATTTTAATAAACGATAAGTAAAACTACATATAAAATTTCCTTTGAGAATTGGTTATTTTTGATGATTAGCTACTAATTAAATTAAATGGCCTTTTTCATGTAATCCATTTTGTTTAATAGTAGCCAAATTCGGTGTTTAATATTTCTATATTCTACTCTTTCATGATGAAATGTATATTTATTGTTGTAGGTATGTCTTCAACCTACAAAGACGATTTAGAAAGTAAAGGCTTTCTGCCTTTTCACCTCGATCACCTGACACCTCATATGATACAAAAAGCAAAGCAGGAACTGAACGAAACCGAGAGCACGCGCTCTTCTTCAATCAAGCAACTAAGAGAATTAATTAAAAGTAAGCATTCTCAATTTTTAGAATTTCTTATGTTTACGAAAATTATTTACTGTTATCATCATAATAGTTAGCAAAAGGTGCCCTGTTTATTTTGGAGTAATTAATGAGCTAAATAAAAATGACATCTCAAAAATGAATAGTAACTACTGTAGTCATTCCATTACGATTTATTAAATTTATCCTTTGCAAACAATACAGATACTGTATAATCAGATACTTTAACAATAGTGATAGACTCAAACGTCCGTTCAACAAAACTACTGCGAGCGCTCAAAATGGCTGGATATCACTCCTAGATTTATGTTCCTTTCGTTTCGTGCGATTGATTGAATACTTAACGGGCGGGCTTTGCCAGACACACTAGCTCAAATAGATTTGGTAAAATAGAAAATTCCTCAGAATTCTCAAAAGATGTTTGAGCAAACATTTGCTTAGTAGTCACCATCTGAGCGGGACCCTGTTTTTTATATGAACCTATCAATTCAGGCTGTCATTGAGGTTTCTGAGAAGTGTAGGGAATTCTTCTAATCTTTGAAGTGTTACAATATTTAGAGATACTTGAAATCAAATAAATGAGATGGCTAAATAATAATATTAAAAACTGCTTGTTACTGATTTTTTAAAAATCACTTTTTAGATAAGGTTTGCAAACAAGTTCGAATACTTTTAAGATGACCTGTTATTTATATGTTTTTTTCTGTCGGCACTTGTCATAGACAAACCCGCTGACTAATTGTTAGCGAATTTAAGCCGAAATTATTGCGTCTCTTGTTTTACAGTAGCGTCATCTAGGGCCAAGAATAAGACTTAGCTACTCACGCGTCGCAACCTTTTTTACGGGGCGAACTTCATTCTTACATTCCATTCATTCAAACACAGAACGTCATTTAGACCTGAATCAGAGAACGATCACCTCTGATCCAGTGCCCCTAGTGGTATTACTCTCGACATGGAGGACTTTGTGACCACGACAGATTTATACTTGCGCCAGCCACCACACACACACACGGAGAGTCTTCGACTGGCGGGTTCGAGCTCACAATCCAAGAGATGCGAATCCAACGCCCTACCAGCCAGGCTATCCCGGCCCTTTGTTATTTATATACTACTCTCTAGTAGCTATTTTCTTTTACATTCACGAATTTCACGGGATGCAGATTGATATAGAAAAAGAGATCGATTGAATCTGATTTCCAGTTTATGGAAATCGTGGATACTGTACCTTGACTGAAGGGATGAGGTGGTAATTTTTACTTATCTTTGAGAGATAAACAGGAGCTTTTCAGTATTTTGACGAGCCTGAATTTGAATTATTTTAGTAACTGTTAAATACACTGATTCTGTATATAGCATAAATACAAGCAAGTTGACTCTATTAAATTTTCAGTTCATGTAATTCTAAATATTTGCATTTTTAACTTGTTCCATGTTTGTGATAAGTATTGCCAACGTGATGTGTTAGTAATTATTATTATTGTTTAATATTAAGATAGCGTTAATGCTTATTCGCGCAATTCAATCTGTTAAAATACAAGTACAAAGCCTTGCCTTAGATGTTGGTGAACATTACCGTCGATAGGACCAATGAAAAAAATTCAAAACAATTGAATTTAAATGGCATCCTAGAGAAGTACTAGTGATAAAGAAAAGTTATCAATCTGCGCAACCCTTCCACGAGGAGAGGATTACTTAAATAAGGAGACATAATTTATTTTAAGTTCAAAGTAATATGAATAAAATGATTTTTATTGAACAAAGTTGACTCGTAGAGAGTATAAAATATATGTTATAGCACCTCTTTTTCCCCTTGAGCAGAGAGTGCCCCCTTGTGGCGTTTTGTAGAAGACAACCAGTTGAACCGCAGACCTGCACCCTGAGGTCGACTTTTTCCCAATGCGCAACCCTTGCCCTAACGTCGTATGGCTTCTGTTGGAAACAGTGAAATCCCTCCACCATACTGTTCTTTAACCTAATTTTCTATATGTGTCTGTAGTAATAAGTGTTTGTGAATTTTGTAGTGTAACTGTGTTTGTGAAGATTAAAAATAGTGTATTAAAAACCGGGCAGTTCCTTAGAAAACACAACACACAACTATAAGGTTAGTTTATAATACTAGAACCTAAACTAATGCTAGATTGACCAGCGGGAATCCAGAAACAGCCCCTCCTCCACTCTCCAATAAAAGTCTTATCTCTCATCTTGGATATAAAATTGTGGACGTTGGGTAAGCCCGCGAATAATTTGTATAGCACTGGTGAACGATAGGTACAAAATATAGATCTTTGGCTTGAATATAGTGTTTTTACTGAATCAATAGTGCAAATATATTTTGAATGCCGTTTTCCCCAACGATTGGAACTACAGTTGTCATCACAAGATGACATGCCAAATTTCATTAATTTAAGTTATTGTGTTCATGAATTATTGCATTCAAATGCATGCAAAATTCCAGGTTGCTAGACAGTCAATCTTTTACTGGATTTCTGTAAGTCGTCGTCAAAATTTGAGAAGTATCTATATTTTAGATTTTAAACTTTGCACCAATATTTATCTGCCCATCTCTTTGGCCATTTTAGTTAACGAACTCATTTCTAATCCAGACCTGACAGACAGACTTTCTCTGAATGAATTTCGTTCAACGTTTGACAGATATCTGGAGATTCGGTCTGATGTCCATATACCAAATTTCAGCCGCCTTACTCAAAGAGTTTTTGAATTGTTGCATTCTCAAGCAGATATAATGCCAAAAATGCATTTTTTTTTATTCAATGAGGTTCCGATGTCGAATTTTTTTATGATTACGATACTTTATATGTGAGAAATAAAAAATGCAGAAATGCTCAATCTTTCGAATAATCGAATGTATTTGCAACAAGAAATTAAATCACAGGTTAAGACAAAAATGTGTGGTGAATAGCATATAACAACTACTCTACCTGAGCAATTGCTTTTGTATTCTGGTCATGTTACTGGACTGCGAATCACAAGGTCCCAGGTTCTATCCTCGCGCATCTCAATTCGTTAAATTGGTGACCTCGGACGATGAACCTTCAACCTTCGTATAGCTGTGGCGCCATCTACCCGCAACTAAAGTCGCCAGACTCACTTGGCGCAGCAGCATCAGCAACCACTCACCCACATACGCTCGCCATAACGATTGGCGCTACTCTACTGGGTACAGGCCCATTAGACAGCAGCTAATAATCAATACATCACCACTCAACAGCCATATCATTCGTCTTACCTCCGACTCACTGGAGGGAGAGTCTGTGGTGAATAGCATATAAGCCAGTTAACAACTATGCTGCACGAGCATATGCTTTTGTATCCCGGTCATGTTACTGGACTGCGAACTACAAGGTCCCAGGTTCTATCCTCGCGCATCTCAATCCGTTAAAAATGTATTAAAAGCAGTAACGCCTCTCAGCACTGCAGGTTACCATACTGATTTTGAAAGTCTCGGTTATTTTGGTGACAGGACAGAATTCTTAATTAAATTCACAGTCCACGCTTTCCAGTTGTCTATTGCTGTTTCTCTTCAAAGACGTTAATCCCTAGTGTGCATGCACTTAGTCACATTTTGTTCTTTTTTTTCAGAGGAAAAGAACTTTCAGTGTCGCATGGATGACGAATTCCTCTTACAATATCTGAGAGCCAGGAAATTCAACGTCAAAAAGGCCTTTGATCGTCTTCAGACCTTCTATCAAATGGTGAGCAAAAGCTTCTCAGATGTTTTCTTGCACATGGACGAAGAGAGCGCGAAAAAGGCGATTAGAACGGGATTCATGAGTCACTTGCCATACAGAGATAAAGATGGAGCTGCCATTGTCGGCTTCAAAATGAGTAAGGATTGACAATGTTTATAGACTAATTGTTATTTGGAAATGTCCGGATGTTATAATTGCATGCTATAAACTGCGTGGCAAGCTATGATGTAAAAATATTTCAAATCGTTTTACAGGATAGATATGGGATCTAGAGCCAGCAAACTCTGCATGTGGTTATTTTTTGGGGTTGTAGGTTTTCAGTGAGAATTTTTTTTCAAATTGTTAATGAAAGAAATTTTAAATCAAATATTAATTTTTATCATTGACTTCGGAACATTTTATCCAACAAAAATCATTTTTACACCAGTTTAAAGGAAAATTAACTCCTCAGTCATATTAATTTTATTTCAGCAGAAATTCTGAAGCTGAAAGAAATTCTGAATTTCTTCCAGCACAATTTTTTCTCTAATTTCAATAAAAATACTTTCTAAGTATAAAGCACAATAAAATATTTTTTATTGTTTTATTTACTGATTTTATACATTCGCGCATTGTGACAATATTTAATATATTTTTGAGCTCACTTGTTGCTATAGTTTAGAGTAAATTTTGTAAAATAATACGAAGGCAGACGATATAATTCTAAAACTTTATCCTGTTACGTTATTCAAGATTAGAAGTTAAATTTTTAAAAAATTTTTTTATTTCTGTAAACGGTGCAGGAGAAAGTAAGAAAAAGAATCCGACAACTTTCTACTGTAAATTATCATGAGAATGCTATTTGTAACTTCTATTTAATATGGATAATCCTTGCGATGGCTGTACAATGAACGTCCAGCAAGCGCAGTAAGGAATAATGGCAATTTATTATACACAAAAGATGGAACCCTCCGGGGGGCACCTCGAAATGAGAATGAGATGCTACCGGCATGGTAGTTTGATCTCGACACCCTGAAGGGGTACACTAATAGGTGGGGGATCTGACTCATCCCATCGATGACGGGACGTACTTCCTTCGGGGAGGGTTGTAAAGTGGCCGGTGACGGCCCTTAGGACTCAACCACAGTTCCCACCAATATTGCTTTTGCGGCGGTCCGGTGATTCAGTTTTATGGTTTAAATCCGTGTGCCTTCGTGGCGGGTCGGAGAGTTAGATGGCTGATTACACAAAAGATGGCCCCCTGGGGGGCACCTCGAAATGAGGATGAGAAGCTCATTTCGTGGCATGGTGGTTAATTCTTGCCACTTTGGAGGGTGCACAAAAAAGTAATGTCTGGCTCTTTCCATCGATGATGAGACGTACTTCCTTAGGGAAGGGTTGTACCGTGACCGGTGATGGCCCTTAGGACTCAACCACAGTTCCCGCCTGTGTTGCTGTAGCGGCGGTTCAGTCATTCAGTAATTTTTACCCTGGGCCTTCAGGCAGGTCGGAGAGTCAGTGATATGACTTACAAAAAAGACAGGAAACAAAAGGCAGGCAAAGCATACAAAAGATAACATTTGCCTAAATTAATAACACAGAAGCGGCAAATCGTTATTAAACAATCACAATGTCACAAAGCGGACAGAGAGAACTTTTCTTGAGAGAAAACTTCCTCGACTACTTGCAGTTACTGACTACTGAATTCCACCTCCACA
Organism: Argiope bruennichi; assembly: GCF_947563725.1. Classification (NCBI taxonomy): domain Eukaryota; kingdom Metazoa; phylum Arthropoda; class Arachnida; order Araneae; family Araneidae; genus Argiope; species Argiope bruennichi. Next base: position 14,947,609 of record NC_079157.1, on the reverse strand, counting down.
ATTTATAACTTCCATGACAGAGATTAGAATGTTTTTATAGGCAAATGTTCTTGCCACTTTGGAGGGTGCACAAAAAAGTAGTTTCTGGCTCTTCCCATTGATGATGGAACATACTTCCTTAGGGAAGGGTTGTACCGTGACCGGTGATGGTCCTTAGGACTGAACCACAGTTCCCGCCTGTGTTGCTGTAACGGCGGGCCGGTCATTCAGTAATTTTAACCCTGGGCTTGGATTAGAATGTAACAGAGATTAGAATGTTTTTATAGGATATCGTATCTTTGTTCCAAATCAATATATTACAAAATTCCATCAATTTCAGATGGATTTTTTTTTAAACCGCAAAATCGTCGACAGGCTCGGATATGGTGAACCCATCATCCATTCAGCACCTGTTAGAATTATTTGTAAAACACTTTTTCTAAATAATAAATCTAATTGCATAAAACTAAATAATTGCTCCGGGAAACAATATTTCGAATTTATAACATAGTAAAAAATGAATGTGAATTTTCCTAATACTACTACGTTCTCTATCGCTTTTACTAAATCGCATGCAAAATTATCTTTCTTCTGATTTTCAAGTATATTGATTTTAAAACTTTTATGTTATCCAGTAATATTTTAGGAACTATTATCAGAAGAAAACGTTTTAAGATAATTTTTTATATGAAAAAAATCATTATTATCTTCATTTCTATTTAATCGGAAAAAGTATAAAAAGAAACGTTTTATCTTTTTTTTTTCTGATTGCAAAGCTTTTAGCAATTCATTTTTAATGATAAAAAATATACAATATAAACCATAAATCTGTTCCTATTTTCTTAAAATGTTCTTGCTACATTTTTGTTACCAAATACAATAATTGAAAAATAAGCTTTGTATTTATTCAAGGTCAATACTATAATAAATAATATATAAATAATAATAATATTCTAAGTATATATAATAAATAATATATAAATAATAATAATATTCTAAGTATATATAATAAATAATATATTAAAGTATAATTTTTTTGTATATTTTCATAGTACAAATAAAGAAAAGAATCTTATATGTTGCGTTATTTAATCTAACAAAAACAGTTACAATAAACAAAACAAAATACAAACGAACAAAATACAGTTAAAATAAAAAAAATCGTTTATAAAATTAAATATTATAAATTTAAGACGTTTGTTAACCAAACACATCATTACCGCAATTTATATCTGAATTAGAACTTTGAATCTGAAATGTCAGGTTCACAACTTTTAAAAACCAAAAATATGAAGATGGTTGCTTTTACCAGTGCTGCCCTCTGTGTAAACCCAACATCCAACGATGCGTGCTTTTACCAGTTCTGCCTGTTTGTGAACAAAACATAAGGACTTCAAAACAAGAGGAAAGTCACCGTCAAGTTTTGAACGCACAAAAATATTAATAAATTAATAAAAGTCATACCAGTTTTTGTTGTTTTTTAGCTATATCCTTTAAAATAATACAGTATTTTAACTTCAGCATAATCTGAAATATCTAAAAATCATTTTTTAAATTATATTAATTTCCTTTCCCTATAATTTTGATAAATTTTAAATGATAATTTGACAATTGGAATTAGTTACTATATAAGAATGTTTTACAAATTTCTTGCTCCTGTTCTTTGAAAGATAAAAATTTCTCCTTTATTATAATAAGGAAACAACATTACCTATAAATAAGGAAAAACTTAAAACATTTTTTCTGATAAGAAAGAGGAAAGTCTTAGATTTCAAAGACCTGTTATAAATTTTAAATAAATAACTTCTCACTGAAAATAATACAAAAGATACTGGATATTATACATATTATCCAGTTAGATGCAACGAAATTATTGAACCCCAAGCGAAACCAAGTAATCATAATAGTTAATTCCTGAAATAGAATAAACAAAAGAAAAAATAAAACATTAAAATAAAAGATATTTTTCGAATAAAAGAAATCTGTTAACATGCCTTAAAAAACTAATTTATTCCTTTTATATAGTAATATTTTTTTAACATTTAGAACACATTATCTTTTATAGAAAAAAATCTTTAAAGAAAAGATTTTGTCGTATTAGGGAACTTCAGGCTGCTAATTTTTGTGTGTAGTTAACAGTAATAATCAATAAATGGATTTTACACATAGTGGTAGTAAGTGTAAAACAGCACACCAATATGTGTACTAGTAGTATTGCCAGTTTACACTTGGATAGTTATAAGACGGCAGCGCATGCGTAGAAAGGCTGATAATTGCTGCTCGGTCGATGGCAAGTAATTGTCCTGATGGGACAACATGCCGCTTTATTGTATATTTTTTTTCTTATTGCGCATGCGTTTGTAGAATTTGGCGGATTTTTTTGGCGTGAGGAAATTGATCATATATCATGGATTAATTCCGACATTCTTTTCTCTTTGTACTTTCTGATGCGAGTTTTTTTTTTGTCATTTTATTTGCCATTTCTTTCTTTATGGTTCTCCAAATTTAGGTATGTTGACCGTTTTTGTTTGTTTGTTTTTTAAATTTATTTTACCATGTCTCTTTATGTAAATATCCATCATTTTAATAAGATGCGCAGTGAAAAAGAGAAATTCAGGGGAGCCAAAACGGCAGTTCATAGCCAAGCATGGAATGCCTGAATCTATCTTATGTGATTGTGGCAAACATAAATCAATCCCTCTCTACGCATGCGCTGTTTACTGTCCATCTAATAACTAGCCCATTGTAAACCCGGCTTAAGTTTCTATAATTTTAATAGTATAAGATAGTGGGTGGGGAGGATAGAGTTACTTGTAAATGAGAAAGTAAATTAGATTAGAATAAGGCCAAAAGAGAGAAGTGAAAAAATAGAATTATTGATTTTACAGAGGTTAATTTAATGAGAACTTTCAGAGGATTTGTGCTTGCGTCATGGAATATGACCTTCTTAACGAAATCGGAGAGAAAAAAAAATATTTTTTGGTCTATCGGAAATTTATCAAGTGGAACAGAAGAAAAATTAGTAACTTTGTAAATCCGTGCTAAGTTTGTCAAAATAAAAAGAGTTTTTGTTAAATTTCTACTTTTTCGTATACGTAGCATAGTGAAAGTATTCGTCAAAATTTTTGAACTCGAGATTTTGGCGAATCTTCACGTTTTAGATCTCCCTGAGTTCGACAAACACATTTTTGGACGATGTCCTTCTATTCAAATAACTCAAAAGTGCTTTGAACTAGACAACTAAAATTTGGTATACAGTCTTTACATAAAATTTTCAGATTTCTAACAAATTTTAAGCAAAAATCTGTTTGCCCGGAAACAGCCCGTCTGTCCGGCTGTTTGAATATATGATAACACAGTAACTAAAATATGAAAAGAGCTTGAGTTATAAAATTCGGTACACTGATTTAGCATTTTTAGGACAAGATGCCTTTCAAATTTTGAGCCAAATCTAATGAAAGGTTGACCATCTGTCTGCCTGTACTTTTAGAAACATGCAAACACAATAATTCAAATGTTTTGCATATATCAAATTTGGTATTGAATTTTATGACTACAAATATAAATTTGAATCAAATTTTTCAATCATTTGACAAAAATTCGTCTAAAATATAAATTCTATTTTCTAATGCTACTAACAGCATACCAGGGATTAAGCGCCAAAAACGTCACCAAGGATAGCACAGTAAATTTAGTAAAAATGCTAAATTCACGCCAAGCATTAATATTTCGTAACTATTGGACGCCAATGCCATGTAAGGCCTTCTCTGGGGTAAATCTTTTATTAGAGTGTATGCAGGAAAGATTTGGAGATGTCAAACCCACTGGTTATTTAACTTATATTACAGAACTGACAAATATAATCTGCAGAAAAATTACAAAACTGCAAAATTTTCTTAAGTTATTCAAGTTTTAGCTCTCGCGGTGGCATCATGACGGAGTCTTGGTTTTAGGGAGGTAGGATCGCTGGTTCATGACCCGATTCTATGGACAATCAGTCAAATATATGGTTTTAGAGCATATTAGATCTATCAAGTGTCGAATGTTCTCCTATTGGTATAGTGAGAAATTTTAATGAGAAACCCGCTTAGGTGCCCTCGATACTTAACTACTATTCAATATTACAAGGTCTATCCGTTACCTATACATTGATTTGAAGTCTATAGCCTATGTGTTACCTATACATTGATTTGAAGTCTATAGCCTATGTGTTACCTATACATTGATTTGAAGTCTATAGCCTATATGTTACCTATACATTGATTTGAAGTCTATAGCCTATGCGTTACCTATACATTGATTTGAAGTCTATAGCCTATGCGTTACCTATACATTGATTTGAAGTCTATAGCCTATGCGTTACCTATACATTGATTTGAAGTCTATAGCCTATGCGTTACCTATACATTGATTTGAAGTCTATAGCCTATGCGTTACCTATACATTGATTTGAAGTCTATAGCCTATATGTTACCTATACATTGATTTGAAGTCTATAGCCTATGCGTTACCTATACATTGATTTGAAATCTATAGCCTATGCGTTACCTATACATTGATTTGAAATCTATAGCCTATGCGTTACTTAGGAAGATTAAGATAATCAAAATAAAATGAGCTGTTTTGTTCAAATTTCATTAAGCTCCTAGCAATATAGATACACAAATTGTTGGAGTTTAGTTTAGTTATAATAACGTCTCGTTTTAAAGCAACACTTGAGCTATTTTGGAACGGACCTTGTAATTTTGAAACTCGAACAGATAACGAGGACAACACCTGAGCCAGCACCCCCTCTCCAAACATCCCGACGGATTTAACGTGCACCAGACAGAGTGATTCTTCGGTGGAATCGGCTCTCGAACCTTAAACCCTCTAGCTCCGAAGCCAGGCCACCGCTGTCTAACACTATACCTGTTGAAATCATATTTAGTGGGAGCTTATAAATTGAAATAATATTCAGTTCGTTATTTTCCCTTTCCCAAAGCCAAAGAAAGATACCAGTTAATCATTTAATGAAAAGGAATGTAACCCATAATATATAACTGCAATTCAGTGTCAATTATTTGAGTAATCTTTATTTCTCTTTCAGGCAACTGGAACACCGAAGAGCTCGACGCCTTCAGCGTCATGAATTGTTGCGGTATCGTAATCCAGTCAGCCATAGATTATCCGGCCACTCAGGTATGTGGTGTCCAACTTCTGATCGATTGCAAAGGAACCTCAGTGCAGCACATGACGTGTCTTACACCCAGGCTTCTCTATCTGGTATCAAAAGGTCTCCGGGTAAGTTTATTTTCATTTTTGTGAACGTGGATTCGGATGTTTTAGTCAGTCATATGATGAATCAGTAGAAACGCTCAGCCCTAAAATTTCTCATTTTCTTCTCGAAACAATATAGGCTTTAGAGTAGAAAGAAGCATAAAGTAGAAAACTAGGTATGGACTTTTAATATCTTTTTTTGCAACTGGATGAGCTCAAAAGTATTTCGGAACTATCATTTCGGTGACAAGGCGACAACCCTTTGGCAGAATGGGTCCGAAATAGGATATTAATTAAAAATTCTAATCATAAATATGCACATTTTATTTCATCCATCCACCAATTTTAATTTTTATTAGGCCACGGTGGTCTGGTGGTAAGGTCTCGGCTTGTGAGGCGTAGGGTTTCAGGTTCGAGACCTGATTCCACCGAAGAACCTTCGTGTAAGGTGATCTGTTGCACGTAAAATCCGTCATGCCAAACTTCCTCCCGCTGGTGTGGTGTGGTGTGGAGAGAAGGGGGGGTGCCAGCTCAGGTGTCGTCCTCGTCATCTGACCGCGTTTTAAAATTACGAAGTCCGTCCCAAAATAGCCCTAATGTTGCTTTACAACGGGACGTTAACATAAATAAACTAAACTTGAATTTTTATCATCTCATATAAGGAGTTTTCAAAAAGAAAGTATTGTAATCGTAAAAAAAATAAAATGAAATAGATATTTTTGCGAATTTTCATGCTTAAAATCTTCCTAAAACAACAGTCTTCCTATACAATTTTGTCTGTCTGTCTGTGAATAAGTAGCTTTAACGCGATTTGAATTAGACGAATGAGATATGGTACGTGGTCTGAAGGCTAAATGTGTACCTCTCTGTCAAATTTTTTGTGCAATTCTATTACATAGTATCTATCTGTCAGAATAGAGGAACATGATAACTTATAAAATTTAAAGAGTTAGAATAGACAAAATACGGTTCATAGATATAGCATTTAAATTGATTTGTATTAACTCTCTTAGCCTTAGAAACGAGAAATCTGTGTGAATTTTTTTCCCCTTCAAAACGGCAAGCACGAGATATCTCGGGTAAAATAAGTCTCTAAAAAATGTCAAACCCGAGATTTTCTGTTACCTATTTTTCTGCACCCCCCTCCAGCTGCATGTGCAGATATCCAGCTGCAGGTATAATGGTCGGAAGAGTCTACTATCAGTTGAAGGTCAGTGATCGATTCACCATTAGTGGGACCTATCTTCCAATTCACGAGGCATTAAATTTCGAACCAAATTCATAAAGGATTTGATCTTCCGCCATTCTATAGTTTCGATGGCATGTAAACTCTATTAAAAATTTGTTATGCGATCTTTTTACTTAAACTGTAATTATGTCAACTTTTGGTACCAATCGTTCTAAAAAAATCGTCCGTTGTGTATACTCTATTTTCGTCTTTACATTATGAAACACAAAATACTGATATAAACTTGGGGTTCTTTCAATTTGTTGGTCGCTGAAGAAACAAACCTCAGTAACAAACGACGACTTTTATTAACTCGAAGACAAGAATACGCTGACAACAAATGCACAGTCGAGATGTACACAGGCAACACACAGCAGCACATTACAACAAACAACAAACAGTAGTCACAAGTAGTAATCTGTAATAATAACAACCACAGAACACAAAGACAAAATTCAACAGGAGGGGGGGGGATCTTCGGAACTACTCTCTACGGTCTCTCCAAACGCCTACAAATCTCCACTGTCTCCTCAATTTAATTGTATAAAATTGCCGACTCACTACTAAAAGACTGGCTACTCCTCACACGACACGATACTGCTTCTATAATAAATTACAGAATTCGACCCACAGCTCAGTTCAGAAAACTTTTGAACTCCACACAATGGTTGTGCTTTGCTGGACTGATACAACTGTTCACCGTTGAATCGCTATGCGACTCTAAACATTTCGGCGACTCTTTCCACGATAGTTTTAGCTCGGACTGTCGGCATTTTATAGTTCCCGGAGAACTATAAAATGCCGGAAGAGAAGGGCAGCGAAGGTTTTGGAACAATCGGGCATATCTTGGTTCCTATTGGCTCTATCGCCAAAATTCTGGAAGATTCCAGTATTATCTATTTTGTCGCCAAATTCCTTGCCAAGTCGCCAAATGATTGCCGTGTTTGTCGCCAAGCTCTGGGATCACTCATTCTGCACCCGATGAGCATCCATCAGAGCTGATCGTAAAACGATCTTTCCAGTGATTGAACTAAAAGTGTTGGGAAGCAACATTGCAGATTTGTAACTATACTTATGAGCAGGGGACTGAAAAATTGACCTCTTGTGATGTTTTTAGCCTTGCTAAATAAACACAATTTTAAAAAGTTGGAATCGGAAATAACACATTTATCTGTTGCATAGAAAGAAGCTTCGTTGAGACTAATTGTTGCTGGTTTCAAAACGTCGCTGAATTGGAAAAAAAAGTGAAATATATTATAAAGCCTGATGTGATTTTAATGGTCTTCAATATTATTCGATGATTCTTTTATTTTGACTATTGCATAAAACGTAAGAGATTTCATAAACATAAATGAATAGAAATAATAAATGAAAAATGATGTATAAATGAACTAAGGCCACTGATAGCTAGCTGCATACTTACATGCTTTATTATTTCTCCTCCAAATTAAAAAAAAAACAAAAAAAAAAACCTTAAAATTTTTTTTTTATTATGCTTTATTAAAAATGTTTTTTTGGCATATGGTATTCCACTTTTTTGAAGATTCGAATTTTTGAAAGCATTTTGGGCTTTTTTTTTTCGTTTTACATAAGCGTTACTTTAAATAGAAATAAGTAAATTTCCTTCATAGAAACAAAGATACAACTTCTATTTATATGAAGTTGTATCTTCCTTTGTTTATATGAAGGAAATTTACTTATTTCTATTTAAAGTAATACTTACTTTACTATTACTATAATACTATAACTTCTATTTATATGAAGTTATATCTTAACCTCCTTCATTTTTTTGCAATTTCCTTATATATATATATATATATATATGTGTGTGTGTGTGTGTGTGTGTGTGTATGTGTGTAATGATATTTCTTAATATAACTGAAGTTTTAATTTATTTCCTATTTTTTTATCTTAATTTAGCCCGTATTAACTTCGTTCTAAAATATTCTCTTATTTCCTGATCCAATTCCACCTTCCATTTAAAATTCAGGAGATTCTCACACTCTGAACAGAGAGATAAAAATCCTTAATGCTTTTGCACACTTTTTTGAAGATACCTAAATTCCCCTATCCTAAATCGACACATGTCAAAAAAAAATCTCTATCAAAATCTCTTGGTATAAAATCACTAAGGGAAATATTTCTGTCTCTTTCGCTCTCTTTTGCTCTTCTACTCTTGTATCACGCTGTGAACGAACGTTAGTTTCATCATCGCTCCCTGTACATAAAATGATATGCCTGCTGGATGAAATCAAAAGTAGTATTAAACATATATATAAGAAACAAAACGGATTCATCTTTAAAATTTTTAAAATGATTACCTAATATTGCCTTATTAATTATTAAATATTTTATGCAGTAGATTTAATTTTTTAAATATTTTTTTGTATTTCTTTATTCTAGGGTGCTATGGCAATACGCTTTAAAGGCGTTCATCTAATCAACGCTTCTGCTATATTTCGATATTTATGGGCCATTATCAATGTTTTCCTTACTGAAAAACTTCGGAAGCGGGTGAGTTTCAATGATTATTAATACAGACATTAATTCACGACTGTTTTTTCTCCCTTTGTTTTAGATACTGAATTAGAAAAATACCAATAGACTTATAAAAATCCGGAACTTCTGAAATATTTTCCAGAAGTAAATGAATTCGGCCATTTATCATCCAATAAGAAAAGGGTGCCTTGTGAACTAAGAATGGGTACATCCTATGACTCATGATTGCAGGCATTCAAAATTTTCCATCGTGATGTCAAATTTTGTATATTTCTTCGAAATTCGTTTGCTTTACCAGATGAACAAGCCAACTTATAATGGTAATGGGTTAAAATAAATTTTTTAAAGAAACATCGATGGTTCAAAAGGGTTGCTAGAGCATAGGGGAGGATGGAAGGTCAGAATGGCAATCAGTATCTACAACGGATGTAGAGACGGAAAAAAGTCAGGACAACAGTCAGTATGCCCAAAGAATTTGGAAAAGGATGAAAGGTCAAGATAGCCGTCAGTATCTACAGTAGATACAGAGAAGACTGAATAGTCAAGAGGGCACAATGAATGGAAAAGTGGATGAAGACGGTCCTCAATATCAACAGTCGATATAGAGGAGTACAAAAACCCACCGTGGCAATCAGTGTCCACAACGAATGGAAAAGTGGATGAAGACGGTAATCAGTATCGACAGTCGATACAGAGGAGTACGAAAACCCAACGTGGCAATCAGTGTCCACAACGAATGGAAAAGTGGATGAAGATGGTAATCAGTATCGACAGTCGATACAGAGGAGTACGAAAACCCAACGTGGCAATCAGTGTCCACAACGAATGGAAAAGTGGATGAAGACAGTAATCAGTATCGACAGTCGATACAGAGGAGTACGAAAACCCAACGTGGCAATCAGTGTCCACAACGAATGGAAAAGTGGATGAAGACGGTGATCAGTATCGACAGTCGATACAGAGGAGTACGAAAACCCAACGTGGCAATCAGTGTCCACAACGAATGGAAAAGTGGATGAAGACAGTAATCAGTATCGACAGTCGATACAGAGGAGTACGAAAACCCAACGTGGCAATCAGTGTCCACAACGAATGGAAAAGTGGATGAAGACGGTAATCAGTATCGACAGTCGATACAGAGGAGTACGAAAACCCACCGTGGCAATCAGTGTCCACAACGAATGGAAAAGTGGATGAAGACAGTAATCAGTATCGACAGTCGATACAGAGGAGTACGAAAACCCAACGTGGCAATCAGTGTCCACAACGAATGGAAAAGTGGATGAAGACGGTGATCAGTATCGACAGTCGATACAGAGGAGTACGAAAACCCAACGTGGCAATCAGTGTCCACAACGAATGGAAAAGTGGATGAAGACGGTAATCAGTATCGACAGTCGATACAGAGGAGTACGAAAACCCAACGTGGCAATCAGTGTCCACAACGAATGGAAAAGTGGATGAAGACGGTATTCAGTATCGACAGTCGATACAGAGGAGTACGAAAACCCAACGTGGGAATCAGTGTCCACAACGAATGGAAAAGTGGATGAAGACGGTAATCAGTATCGACAGTCGATACAGAGGAGTACGAAAACCCAACTTGGCAATCAGTGTCCACAACGAATGGAAAAGTTTATGAAGACGGTAATCAGTATCGACAGTCGATACAGAGGAGTACGAAAACTCAACGTGGCAATCAGTGTTCACAATGAATACATAGGAGGATGAAATACCAAGACGGTAGTTAATATCCAGAATAGATGAATATATCTCCATTTTCAAAGAAATTGAAAAGAATATTAAATAAAATTTACTGAGTATCTAAAACTTGTAGCATTAACCCTTAACTGGGGAGGTGAAATTTTAGGACTTTACTGGGGAGATGCGGTCTGCGAGACCGCATTTCATTTACACTCAAATTAATTTTTCTAATGAATGTATTAATATGAAAAAGTGTCAATATATTTTGCAGATATTTTTCTTGATATATAGACATGTTTTAGAAATTTTTCAAACTATATTATCAATAAAAATAATAAATGCGTTGGAACATACAGTTTCTTCTCAAATTACATGTTAAAATAAATAATATTCTTGAAAAAACATATCATTTTTTACTTTTTAAATGATATTTATTTTTACAGTATATGAAGGTATATAGAAGACAATAGAATGTAAAATTCAACAATTATAAGAAAAAAAAACTGACATTGGGTAAAATTGGCCCTTTTCTTATCGGCTTGTGTGACTTTCATAGCACGGTTTTCTAGGGCATTTGAAACATACAGATTAAGAACTAGTATAAAATCAACCTATAAATTCTTTATATGTATCTCTTGGTATATTAATATATTTTATAAATTTTTCAAAATACATTATCACAAGAAAAATTAATTATGTTTGAATATACATATCAGAATCAGTTGAATGCGAACTTTCATCGAAAAACTCTTCTGTACAATTATCCTTATCACTAAAATCACTTTCTGCTTCATTTAAAAGTGTCTGGAGCATTTCTTCATCATAAATCAGTAAACTGCATGATATTTCGGAATCCAAGTTTTAGCACCATCTGCTAAGCCTTGTTTATCACTGGGGCATTAACAGGGAGGTGCGGTCATAGAGACCGCACTCGAAGAAATAACTGAATTATTTTAAAAAGCATCCGCTGAAATCGGTTGAAAAAGTGCACGTGTATGCAAGGTCACAAAACAGGAAGCTACAGGATTAATCCATTCCATTGAGCTAAAAATAGCATAGGGGTGACCGAAAATCTATCGCTAGCGGTCTCACAGTCCGCACGTCCCCAGTTAAGGGTTAAAAAACTTGTTGATCTTTATGCAGTAGCAATATTCGAGGATTATAGCAATGATTCGAAAAATTGCCAGACAATAAAGAAATTATATATTGAGTAAGTACTGAGCGCTTATGAAAGTACAAAATATGTTGCGCATTGATGATATTTATAAGTGTTGAACACCTATGAAAGAAGATGATATGCGGAACATTGAGGACTCTTACAAGTATATTGTTGCATTTTATTATATGAAGAGTCAGGTCAACCATCATTTAGTGGACGAAAAATGGGTTCATAATATCAACCTAATTAAACGCCTTTCTTCAACGATATTATTCAATTTTCCAAATTCTTTTCTCATAGCTTTTGATTTATCTTCATTCAGTAATTTTTATAGTCGTAATATGGTGGCAAGTTCAATGAAGAACTGCGTTTGGAGTGGAGGAATCTTTGGTAAAAGTAGGTGGAAGTAGATCTTTCAGTTGATAATAGTTTCAACGTGAACCGGATACAGATTCTCAATTTTGCCCTATATTGGATGGACTATAATTTTTTATGACTTTCTACATGGTGAGTTTTTTCGCTGTGACTCATTTTTTCCCAGTTTGACTTTAGAGCGGGCAGGATCGCATACCAAAAGATTCATTCTCGCTCTTGCATTATTAAATGGTTTGCGTTGTATTTTACCTCATGAAATACTTTGCTTTGAATCTTATATTATGAAATGCTTTGCTTTAGATCTTGCGTCGTAAAATGTTTTGCTTTTTGATCTTGCATTATCAAATGTTTTGTTTTATGTCTTGAATAATGAGATGCTTTGCTTCGTACTTTATATTACGAAATGCTTTGCTATGGATCTCGCATAATGAAATGTATTACTTAGATATCATATTGCCGCATTGAAAAGATGTGGTCGACTCTCCATGGCCGAATGGTCATAGCACTGATCTCATATTGAAGAGATTGTAAGCTCGAATCCCGTTAGAGACAATGCGATTCGCAGTTTGTGTAAATATTTTATTCCTTTACTTTATGTTCTCTTTATTTCATGTTCCAGAAGATTCTGGACATTTCTTTAGTTTACCAGACAAGTGTTCTGGACTTTTTTTACTGTCTCTAGAAAAGTATTCTGGAACTTTCCCTGCTATTATAAAAACAGAAGATTTTTCTGTCACTGTATTCTCAGTTCAGAGTTGAGTTAATAAATTGGTTTAGCTCTACTTATTGTGTGTGTCAGTGAGTTCCACACTAAAGAACTTACCTGACAATATTATGAAATGCTTTGCTTTGAATCTCCTATTATAAAAGGCTTCTGTCAAATGTTTTGATTTGTATCTGGTATTATGAAATATTTTTCTTTTGATGTTGCATCTTATAATATTATTTGCTTTGCTTTGGATCTTATATTATTAGTTGCTTTGCTTCGTATGTTATTTCTTTTATTCTCAAATGTTTTGGCTATGTTTATGGGAAGAAATCTGATAAACGTTATTTTTGTGAAACTTTCGAAATGAACTCGGATACTTTAACAAAACAATAATTGTTGCAATGTTTTAATCTGGATCCAAATCGATCGGGAATCGTAATACTGGTGCTCATAACGAAAACATTTGACTAAATTTTTAGAAATTACCCAATACTTCGTAAATAGGGAGATATAATACATTATTTTAATAAATTACTTTTACTTCATTATTTCAGTTTCAATTTTTACAGATGCCAAATTTTAGTACTTCACTGAAAAAAAATGTTTATTTATTTTTGTATTACAGATCCACTTTCATGATAACAATCTGGAAAATTTGCACAAATACATCCCAAAAGAAATTCTACCCACGGAATATGGAGGAGATTGTCCCAATTTCGACCCACACGAGTTAGGAGTAGCAGAAATGGAGAACTTTCTACCCAAATATTTTCAAATTATGCATGACGGCTACAGGAAAAATTAGATTAATTCCATATAGACATTTTTTTCTTACAACATTGTATAAGATCACGATGAATATGAAGTGCATTTGAAATTACAAAGATTTCAAGGCAGGTGGATTTTAGTCACATAAATCGTATAAGTGTGAAAAAGTACAAAGTTTTTTATGCATGAAAATAAAATCTGTTGCTCTTCGGAAAGCTAGAAATGTCTTTTGTTTCATAGAACATAGTTACCAATCCACATCCTTTTACAAAAAAGTGAATGCAAGTCATATTCTTTGCTTTACATTATTTTATAATTTTTTTATGACACTATACATGGAACCGCATAATTAAACTTCAAATTATAATATGTTATATTTATCTCATGAATGTCAAAATGATGTTCCATCTTTGATTTTATATAATAATCCTCGATTTCCATATTTTACCAAATAAATTTTCTATTTGAGTTCCAAATATTTTATCCTAAATGCATGTTAGATTTTTTTTTTCTTTCGCCAGAAAAATACATTTCTACAAAAAATAGTAATGCAGTACTTTCAGAAATCAGACTATCTTAGATTCATTACTTGTTGTTAACAAAAGTTACATTTCCTGTTGTTACATTTCCTAATAGGCAAACTGAACAATTGCCTACGATCGTTGAACTGAGAAGGAACTAAAAAGTAGGCCATTTAAAAAATTATTAGTTAAGTTACTGAATAAATTTGAAAAATTATATATATAATATAAAATATTAGGATAATAATACCTTGACAAATATAATTTTCCAAGTTCCTATCTGTTTCTTTCCGTTCACTAATTATTATATTATTTATAAACATTGGCCATTTGAAAAATTATATATATAATATAAAATATTAGGATAATAATACCGTGGCAAATATATATAGACTAGTCCAAGTTCCTATCTGTTTCTTTCCGTTGACTAATTATTATATTATTTATAAACATTGGCCACTTGCTTATAAATGAAATTATGTACAAACGTGGAAGCTGCTCATTTGTGAATGACAAATAAATAAATAACATTTTCAAAAACTTATGGAAATGAAGTCTATCCTAAATAAATTATTAACATGTCGATTCATCTAAAAATGAGCTGAAATTTGAAACTAAATTGATTTGTTTGTTAACAGAAGAGCTTCGTAATGTATACTGTCTAAAACCACAATTCGCCACTCTTTAATTACTCTAAGACGCTGACATAAAATAACTTAATTCGAAAATTCTGCAAAGAAAAACCATCTTAATTGAATTTATATTAATTGCGGTATAAAGCATGTAATACATAAATAGACTAAAAGTCAGGACAATGAGTTTTAATGTCTGTACATTCAAAAGCATGTGAATGCGATAGTTCAGAAGCGCAATGATTTCAATATATAAAATCTCTTATGTGGTTTTTGTGGTTGCAGATGTAGTCCTGTGTGACATTTTTGTTTTAGTCATTTGAAAAATAGCATCAGAAACAGACTAAAAATTAGAATAAAGAGACATGTTTACTTTCTGTCGGTCTGTACATTCACAGACATGTAAATAAGATAACTCTAAAACGCAATGATTTAAATATATAAAATTTCTTATGTGATTTTGTTATTACAAACTATAATTCTTTTGTAATTTTTGTTGTAATCATTCAAAAACAAAGCGCCTGAAACAGGCTGAAAATCAGGATAAAGGGTTTTACTTTCTACCAGTCTATATATTCACAAGCATGTAAATGCGATAGCTCAAAAACGAAATGAATTAAATCTGTGAAATTCCTTATGTGATTTTGTGATTAGAATTGTAATCCTTTTGTAATTTTTGTTTTAATCATTTGAAAACAAATTGTTTGAAACACAAATTTAATTTTCCGATACCTATTTTTAAATGCCATGAATTAATCGCCTATTAAATCGTCAAAGATCACACGACAGATTCAGTAAATAAATCATAGACTAATAACTCTGTCTTTCAATAAATGTAGGAAATCATATGAGCAGCTAGTTGATGAAACAATAAAACTGATTACACATTAGGACAACAATGTAATCTATTGTCAAACATTAGGTAAAAAGATATTTAAAAAAAATTCTCGAAATTCAATAGAACTTCATACAATTATTAAATTTATATCATTAAATAGGCATTTTTTAAAAATTTTGAAACTATGGAAAATTTATTTATTTTATTATTATTTTTTTGCAATAATATTTTTAGAAGTTAGCGCAGAAGATTTCAAAATGCAGCTTAATTTTTAATTAATTAAATTCCAATTAAAATTTCAAACAAATTGTTCCGAGGTGCAGAAAATCATGCGATCAGGTAAGGTAGTTGACGAAGCAACGAAACCGACTGGACTTCAAGGCTACAATGTAATCTATTCTTAGACATTAGGTAATTTAGAAAAACTTCGTGCATTTAATAAATTTATATCATTAAATAAATAATTTTTCAAAATTCTAAAAAAATGAAAAATTTATTTTCGTGTAGCAATATTTTTAGAAGTTAACGGCAAAGACTCCAAAATAAAGTTTAATTTTTAATGAATTAAAATTCTAATCAAAATTTTAAACGAATTGCTCTGAGGTGCATATTTTCACCTTCCAAGGTATATATGTTCTATATGTCCGCGGATATAAAATGAAAAATGCGAACTCAGTAGTGTACTTACACTAAACGGAATATATATTTATAATTCCTTTACTGCACAGTTCAACGCCAGATGGCAGCACGATAGAAGAAATAACAGATAACTTTTAAATCTTATAAATTTTCAATTTTCATCCCATGACTACTTTGAAAATGTTAAAAAATAATAAGAATATTAAATTTGAGGAAATTTTATTTTTATTTGAATTTTTCAACAATAAAATTTTTCTTAGAATGGAAGAAAATTCGATTAATCGAATTCCTTGAAATTCTTTTTTCTCTGATTCTTTGAATTTCCTAAAAACACATCATTTCATAGAATATGCGGCTGAAATTTGTATTGATTAATTCTATGCTAAAACGATAACGGTTTTTCTGCTTGATGTTTTTTCATTAATGAAGTTCCATCAGTTTCACTGTACCCAAAAAAATCACTAAAACATATAAATTTTTTTATTGGTTCATATGATAAATTGAATCTTTCTAAATGCGCCTGTATAATTTTAAAGCTGTATCTGTATTTTTAATTAAGTTACTGAAGAATTTTTGATGCGTGACAAGAGAGTAAACAATGTTGCCAATCTACACTTTCGAGATCGTCTGCTACAATAGACATCGATAAAAAATTAATTTTTTTTTCTACCGCTCGGAAATGTATCATTAAATTGAAATGAAGTAAGTCACTTAATTTTGTTTATATACAGTTTATCTTATAAGAATAAGCATTTCAATTAGACGGAGCGTAATTTTTTTTTTTCCTTTACAATTTTCTACACACTAAAGCTTTTAAAATAACGAGAATAAAAGCGTTTCTATTTTTATACATGTTGCTAATTTAATTTTGCAGAAGAATACTTAATCGTTCTCCCATATTCTCTAATAAAATTGTCTCGCGAAATATCTCTTTACATGGCATTGCCGTAAAATAGTCACGAAATATTAACTTTTGGAGTTAATTTAGCCTTTCTACTGATTTTGACCTGTCATCCTTGGCGAGGAATTTGGCGATTAATTCCTGGCATGCGGTTAATAGTATCCTAAAATCGAATTTTTGTTTTAGACAAGTATTTTCTCAGCCGATTGAAACAAAAATTTGATTAAAAAAAATTGCCCTTGTAGTCAAAAAATCATATACCAAATGTGATATATTTAATTCACTATGTTTTTTGAATGATCGCGTTTACTTATTTCTGTAATTACAGACCGACAGACATTTCATCCGTTGTTGGATTTGGTTCAAAATTTAACAGGTGCCTGCACTATAGATATTAAATCTGAGTAAATATTTCATCTATCTAGCTTTCTTCATTTTGTAATTATCTTGTTAACTTATATTCGAACAGCTGTACAAACGAATTTCCTCTGAACAGATTTTACTGATTTCTGATACTAAAATTTGACGGCAATCGTGCACCAAATTTTAAAGGTCTATCTGAAAACATTTTATATTTATCTTTGTCCCCGACAGACAGACGAACAGACTGAAGAACATTTTGGAGAAATCTGTTTTTCAAACTCAAGGTGGACTAAACCTTAGATATTCGTTAAAATAGAGTCCGAATTTTTTTAAAGATTACTATTGTTGTGACTTATGGCACTTTACAAGCCCACCGATAGTTATCGGTTAGTAATTTAAGCCAGGTGAGCGCCTCTTGTTCTTTCAGTAGCTCCATCTAGGGCCAAGAGTACAACTTAGCAACTTCATGCGTCGCATTCGCTTGCACAAGCCTTTTTTACAGGCCTTATTTTCACCCATTCGCACACCTCGCAAATAGAACACAGAAGAAGAATCATGCCCAAACCGGGACTCGAACCCGGGAAAAAGTGCTACCCCTATGCCAGGACGCCAGCAAAATTTACTATATTTCCTCTATACTATGTATACAAGAAAGTATAATAAAAAAGGCATTTATATTATCTGGACATTCAAAAATTTACTTTTAATGATGTCATTTTCATTTCTGCTAAATTTTTCCTTTATTTCAATAATATGTTCTACCTTAATTTGATATAAAAGTGATTTGACATAATGTTCTATATAACAAAGGAACTGAAACTCATCCACAGAAACCTTCAGTTGGGTGCTTCTGACAATTATTGACTTCGCAGTGGGATTTTGACTTTCTTCTAACGAAGTATAAAGAAAGTATTATAATCGTTAAAAAATTCGAACCTGATATTTTGACCAAATATTTACGTTTTAGACCTCTCTGAGCCAGAAAAATATATTTTTGGAAAATGTCTGTCTGTCTGTGACAAAGATAAATAAAAAACACCTTGAGCTAGACGGACGAAATATGATATACGGTCTTTACACCAAATTTGGAGATATTTATCAAATTTGGAATAAACTCCGTTCAGAAGTCTGTAAGATTATTCGAATATAAACTAGCATGATAACTACAAAACGAAGAGAGCTACAGAGATAAAATTCCCTTTGCAGATACAATATCTATAGTGTAGGCATTTATCAACTTAGAAGCCAAATCTAATAAGGGATTCACTGTACAGTCGGCCTGTGCTTTCATAAGAATGTAAACTCAATAACACAAAAACGCATGTCAAATTTGGTGTATGATTTTGTGATAACAATTTTAGCACCATATCAGCTTTTGGTTTCCATAGATTGGGAAAAAAACTCGTCTATAACACAAATTCGATTCTTGGATACTATTAAACGCATTTCAGGAATTAATCGCCAAAAATATCGCCAAGGATCATACAATAGATTTAGTAAAAATGCTAATTCACGCCAAATGTTAATATTTCCTGATTATTGTACATCAAAGGTATGCAAGGTGTTCTATAAGATAGCATCTTTATTAGAGAGTACGCGAGAAAATTTTATGGAGACCACTCCCACAGGCTATTTTATATAATATATACTTTTTAATTTGTAGTAAACTGATTCCATTGAAGTAGTGTTTTTAAGTAATATCATATAACTTGGTTATTAAAAAAAAATATGCATTCTATATAAATCATTTAGCAACATAAAATTCAATAATCTGGGCTAATAATCTAGTCACCAAAAGTAGAAAATAATAATTTATAATTTTATACTTTTTACAGCTTTTTGTTATATTTTAAACTACTAATTAATAAATTAATTTAAACTACTAAACAATTATTAAATGTTTTAATTTGTAAGTTAATCAATCGTTAACAAATAATTGTGGTTAATTTTTCAATTATATTATTATTTTATTCATTTTTATCCATAATAATTAACAATTTATAATTTATTATAATTTTGTACTTTTTACAGCTTTTGTTATCTTTAAAACTACTAATTAATAAATTAATTTAAATTACTAAACAATTATTTAATGTTTTAATTTGTAAGTTAATCAATCCTTAACAAATAATTACGGTTAATTTTTCAATTATATTATTATTTTATTCATTTTTATCCATAATAATTAATAATTTATAATTTATTATAATTTTGTACTTTCTACAGCTTTTTGTTATCTTTAAAACTACTAATTAATAAATTAATTTAAATTACTAAACAATTATTTAATGTTTTAATTTGTAAGTTAATCAATCGTTAACAAATAATTGTGGTTAATTTTTCAATTATATTATTATTTTATTCATTTTTATCCATAATAATTAACAATTTATAATTTATTATAATTTTGTACTTTTTACAGCTTTTGTTATCTTTAAAACTACTAATTAATAAATTAATTTAAATTACTAAACAATTATTTAATGTTTTAATTTGTAAGTTAATCAATCGTTAACAAATAATTGTGGTTAATTTTTCAATTATATTATTATTTTATTCATTTTTATCCATAATAATTAATAATTTATAATTTATTATAATTTTGTACTTTTTACAGCTTTTTGTTATCGTTTAAACTACTAATTAATAAATTAATTTAAACTACTAAACAATTATTAAATGTTTTAATTTGTAAGTTAATCAATCGTTAACAAATAATTGTGGTTAATTTTTCAATTATATTATTATTTTATTCATTTTTATCCATAATAATTAATAATTAATAATTTATTATAATTTTGTACTTTTTACAGCTTTTGTTATCTTTAAAACTACTAATTAATAAATTAATTTAAATTACTAAACAATTATTTAATGTTTTAATTTGTAAGTTAATCAATCGTTAACAAATAATTGTGGTTAATTTTTCAATTATATTATTATTTTATTCATTTTTATCCATAATAATTTATAATTTATTATAATTTTGTACTTTTTACAGCTTTTTGTTATCTTTTAAACTACTAATTAATAAATTAATTTAAACTACTAAACAATTATTAAATGTTTTAATTTGTAAGTTAATCAATCGTTAACAAATAATTGTGGTTAATTTTTCAATTATATTATTATTTTATTCATTTTTATCCATAATAATTAATAATTTATAATTTATTATAATTTTGTACTTTCTACAGCTTTTTGTTATCTTTAAAACTACTAATTAATAAATTAATTTAAATTACTAAACAATTATTTAATGTTTTAATTTGTAAGTTAATCAATCGTTAACAAATAATTGTGGTTAATTTTTCAATTATATTATTATTTTATTCATTTTTATCCATAATAATTCATCATTTATAATTTATTATAATTTTGTACTTTTTACAGCTTTTTGTTATCTTTAAAACTACTAATTAATAAATTAATTTAAATTACTAAACAATTATTTAATGTTTTAATTTGTAAGTTAATCAATCGTTAACAAATAATTGTGGTTAGTTTTTCAATTATATTATTATTTTATTCATTTTTATCCATAATAATTTATAATTTATTATAATTTTGTACTTTTTACAGCTTTTTGTTATCTTTTAAACTACTAATTAATAAAATAATTTAAACTACTAAACAATTATTAAATGTTTTAATTTGTAAGTTAATCAATCGTTAACAAATAATTGTGGTTAATTTTTCAATTATATTATTATTTTATTCATTTTTATCCATAATAATTAATAATTTATAATTTATTATAATTTTGTACTTTTTACAGCTTTTTGTAATCTTTAAAACTACTAATTAATAAATTAATTTAAATTACTAAACAATTATTTAATGTTTTAATTTGTAAGTTAATCAATCGTTAATAAATAATTGTGGTTAATTTTTCAATTATATTATTATTTTATTCATTTTTATCCATAATAATTAATAATTAATAATTTATTATAATTTTGTACTTTTTACAGCTTTTGTTATCCTTAAAACTACTAATTAATAAATTAATTTAAATTACTAAACAATTATTTAATGTTTTAATTTGTAAGTTAATCAATCGTTAACAAATAATTACGATTAATTTTTCAATAATTTTATTATTTTATTCATTTTTATCATAATAATACATAATTAATTATAATTTTGTACTTTTTATAGCTTTTGTTATCTTTAAAACTACTAATTAAGAAATTAATTTAAACTACTAAACAATTATTAAATGTTTTAATTTGTAATTTAATCAATCGTTAACAAATAATTACGGTTAATTTTTCAATAATGTTATTGTTTTATTCATTTTTATCCATAATAATTAATAATTAATTAAATAAATAATTTATAATTAATTATAATTTTGTAATTTTTACAGCTTTTGTTTTCTTTTAAACTACTAATTAAAAATTAATTTAAACTACTAAACAATTATTAAATGTTTTAATTTGTAAATTAATCAATCGTTAACAAATAATTGCGGTTAATTTTTCAATCATTTTATTATTTTATTCATTTTTATCCATAATAATTAATAATTAAGTAATAAATAATTTATAATTAGTTATAATTTTGTACTTTTTACAGCTTTTTGTTATCTTTAAAACTACTAATTAATAAATTAATTTAAATTACTAAACAATTATTTAATGTTTTAATTTGTAAGTTAATCAATCGTTAATAAATAATTGTGGTTAATTTTTCAATAATTTTATTATTTTATTCATTTTTATCCATAATAATTAATAATTTATAATTAATTAGAATGCTGTACTTTTTACAGCTTTTTTTATCTTTTAAACTACTAATTGATAAATTAATTTAAACTACTAAACAATTAATAAATGTTTTAATTTGTAAATTAATCAATCGTTAACAAATAATTACGGTTAATTTTTCAATTATTTTATTATTTTATTCATTTTTATCCATGATATATGCATCAAAGAATAAATGAATAAGAACGTATACATTTTCAAAAAGTTCTCAAAATAAAAAACAATACTAAAATAAATTATTATAATATGAAATTCAGATTCTTTTTGAAATATTATGGTTGTGCGCGAATTGTCCAATTATAAAACAGGGACATAATAAAGTACACTATTGCTATAAAACACCCAAATTCAACATTATTGAATTAAATATATAAATCTCGTACATATATATTGACGTCGCGTGCGCGTTACCATTTAAAGAGGGTGCAGTAGCTTCTGAGGATAAAGACCCCTGAGCAATTGCGGGCAGAATTCCGACTGCTAGCTCAAATGAAGATGAAAACCACACATTCGCTTGCACAACCCCTTTTTACAGGGGAGCACCTTCACACACCTCACAGAAAGAACAACCATGCCCGAACCGGGATTCGAACCCGGGACGCCCAGATCATGGGGAAGATGCGCTACCCCTGTGCAAGGACGCCTGCTACAGATACGTTGAAAAATAAATATTTTTTATCTCAAATATTGTGTTTTCTTACACTTTGCACTGACTTATCGAATAGCCTTCAAACTCTATATAATTTTAAGTCATTCGTCATAGATAAATGCATAATTTTTCGAATACGGAAGGTCGCCTTTTATGCCTATTCGCTTATCTTTTTTTCTAGATGTATTTTCTAAAACAGAATCTATAATATCTGATAAAAGACTATCAGCTTGCTTTCAATGTTTTTGACTATTTTAGGATATTAAAGATGATAGTAATTACTTCATCATTTATCGGTTGCCATGGATACACTCTACTCTAAAGGAAAGGGGTGTGTGACGTTTTATCAAAATGATAATATTACTTACAAAATATTTAGTTTTAAATTTCAATAACCCATTTTAAAATACTTTGAATACAGACACATTGTTTGCAGGGTGAAATTCCATGGTGGTTGTTCTTACTCTCATTTCTGTTTAGAAGGTAATATACTTTCCTGTTTAGTGAATTCCAAAGCAAATAGTTGAAGTTAAATTACAATGTGAGAAGTTTGAAATATAAATTTCGTTTTAAAATATTTTGAATAGTTAAATTTTATCTGCAAACAGAGAAAACTTTACTTACCTTTCTTTTTGAATCTTAAGATATTTTCTAGTTTAATGAATTACTGAGCAAATCATAAAAAAAGTTACATAATGTGAATTTGAAATTTACATAATGTGAATTTGAAATTTACATAATGTGAATTTGAAATTTACATAACGCAGTATTTGATTACTTAAATGCAGTCTGTACAGTGAAAACGTCTTGTCCTTACTCTTATTCCTGTTTAGAAGGTAATATACTTTCCTGTTTAGTGAATTCCAAAGCAAATAGTTGAAATTAAATTACAATGTGAGAAGTTTGAAATAGGATTTCATTTTAAAATATTTTGAATAGTTACATTTTATCTGCGAACAGAGAAAACTTTACTTACTTTTCTTTTTGAATCTTAAGATATTTTCTAGTTTAATGAATTACCGAGCAAATCATAAAAATAGTTACATAATGTGAATTTGAAATTTACATAATGTAAATTTGAAATTTACATAACGCAGTATTTGATTACTTAAATGCAGTCTGTACAGAGAAAACGTCTTGTCCTTACTCTTATTTCTGTTTAGAAGGTAATATACTTTCCTGTTTAGTGAATTCCAAAACAAATAATTGAAATTAAATTACGTGAGAAGTTTGAAATATGATTTTATTTTAAAATATTTTTAATAGTTACATTTTATCTGCGAACAGAGAAAACTTTACTTACTTTTCTTTTTGAATCTTAAGATATTTTCTAGTTTAATGAATTACCGAGCAAATCATAAAAATAGTTACATAATGTGAATTTGAAATTTACATAATGTAAATTTGAAATTTACATAACGCAGTATTTGATTACTTAAATGCAGTCTGTACAGAGAAAACGTCTTGTCATTACTCTTATTTCTGTTTAGAAGGTAATATACTTTCCTGTTTAGTGAATTCCAAAGCAAATAGTTGAAATTAAATTACAATGTGAGAAGTTTGAAATATGAATTTCGTTTTAAAATATTTTGAATAGTTAAATTTTATCTGCTGACAGAGAAAACTTTACTTACCTTTCTTTTTGAATCTTAAGATATTTTCTAGTTTAATGAATTACTGAGCAAATCATAAAAAAAGTTACATAATGTGAATTTGAAATTTACATAACGCAGTATTTGTTCACTTAAATGCAATCTGTAGAGAAAAAACGCCTTGGAGATGGAACTTTCTCACATTTCTTTCTAAAAGGTAGGACGTTTCCTGTTTAGTGAATTCGAAAGCAAATAATCCAAATTAAATTTCAGAATGTGAGGTTTGAAATTTGACTAAACTTTTAAAATATTTTGGAAACTTAAATTTCATCTGCAGATAGAGAAAACTT
This sequence comes from Argiope bruennichi, assembly GCF_947563725.1. Classification (NCBI taxonomy): domain Eukaryota; kingdom Metazoa; phylum Arthropoda; class Arachnida; order Araneae; family Araneidae; genus Argiope; species Argiope bruennichi. The sequence continues at coordinate 14,922,672 of NC_079157.1, read as the reverse complement.
CCTGATAGTTTGCTTGTTCTCTTTTCTATTTGGATTGTAGAATAGTGAATTCCAAAGCAAATAGTTAAAAACTACAAATGATGAGTTTGAAATATGAATAATTCATTTTAAAATATTTTAGATACTCGAATATTATGTGAAACGGTGGAAACCTTGTACTGGTTGTACTTGCTCTGATTTGTTTTTGGTGATAATTGGATGTTTTGCTGTTTAGTGAATTCTAGAGCAAATAGCAGAAAAAAGACTGAGTTTGAAATTTGAATAGCCCATTTTAAAATATTTTGGATACTTAAATATTGTCTGTAGAGTAAAAACTTTTACAATCTTTTTTTTTCTTTTTGGATGGTGGAATGTTTTCTTATTTAACAAATTACAAAGCTAATAATTGGAAAAACATTGTACATACATTTAATTTTATATGCATAGTGATTCAATAGTTAAACTGAAATCTGTTTAATTATTTTCAGTTTAAAGTTGATAAATATCTATTTTTAAAAACTTATTGCGATAATAATAAAACCACCGTATATTATGAAGTTCCTCTTTATTTGGAACATTAGTATACTTTCGGATCTAATTTTTAAAACTCTTTAATACTTTAACTAATTTAAGCTAAAAATTTAATCTCTACTAATAATAAACCTGCCACAGGGCTCTCTGTCAAGAAAGCAGATATGGGTATTATAGGTCTTGGCCCACATGGGCTGTCGCACCACTGAGTTTTTTTTTTTAATTAATAAACATGAATGTGAGTATTTGGATGGCCTTCTAAAGGCCAAACTGTAGGTTTCTAATCCGTATTTGTGCAACAATATGCTGAATTCTGACTGATGTATTCAGTTAGTTTTGATTGGCATTATGTATACACTAAAGGATGGATTGATTTTGCCAATGCCTGCTATATAGATTGCTGACTACGAATTAAACCGGCGTGAGCGCCTCCCCCATACTTTCTCATGTACTCTCTGATAAACTTGTCATGCCAGAGAATGTCTTACAAGGCAATGGCCTACAATAGTTACAAAATGTTAACTTTTGTCGGTGAATTTAACATTTTTACTGAATCTGTAATGTTATCCTTGGCGAGAATTTTGGCGATTAATCTTTGGCATGCAGTTAGTAGTATTAAAAAATCGAATACTAATTCAAGTTACGTAGTGTTTAAAATACTACGTGTATTTTAAGCATGTTTTTCTCAACCGAATGAAATAAAAATTAGATAAAACAATGTACTTGTAGTCACACATTTTCATACCAAATTTGATATATTTCAGTCATTGCGGTTTTGAATTACCACGTTTGTATATTTCTGAAAATACAGACCAACAATAACTCAACCCTTTGTTGAATTTGGCTTAAAAGTTGACAGATGTCTACACTAAATATGGTAAATATGTGCGCCAAATTTTATCTATCCAGCTCTCTTTGCTTTGTATTTATCGGGTAGAATTATATTCGAACAGATGGAGTTCTGAGCAGGTTTTACTCAAAATTTCATAGAAACCTGCAAATTCGGTATAAAGACCGTATACCAAATTTCAAATATCTAGCTCAAAGCTCTTTTCTGTTATCTTTGTTGCAGACAGATAGTCATTTTTAAAAAATGTGTTTTTTGAACTAAAACGTGGAGGTTTATTAAAATCTCCAATTCGAATTTTTTAACGATTATTGTACTTTCTCTATACTACATATTATGAGAAAATTAAAGCCTGCCTTTAAGTTCCAAATGATGACCATTTATTAAAATTTAATGAAAATTAATAAATAAGATTTAATGTTCTGATTCTACTGTTCTGATTCTAATTTGTGGTATACATATTATCCCTGAAAGTTGGAAGGAAAGTCTCCTTCCAGTAACGGTCAGAGGTGTGAAATAAAAATGGTTTAAGACAGTAAATTTATCTTTTTATATCTTAGCAAATTTTACAGAAGCATGAAACTTTTCAAGCGCATAAACGTTATAAGAATAATAATGACGCTTTTCCAATATGGGGGGAGGTCTTAAAAAATTCAATTTTTTTAACTTTTAATCATTGCATTCAACAGAAGACAAAATTATTTAGCATAATTGGGTATTGTGGTGGTATGTAGATTATTATGATCCATGCAGGAAGCAACAGGACGAATGTTTTTAGGAACATTTCTTTTAATAATCACATTCACACACTAAACAAGCACAAAGACAAGACATTCACGCGCGCGGCTTCACAGTTCAGCGTCACATCTCATTCCAATTACAATCGCAATGCACTATGGGATAGCCTAATCAGGCATCGCCATCTAGTATCCAAAAAAGAAGATAAGAGTAATGCAACTGCTACTGTATCTTGTTTTACGACACTTTGCAACTGGAAGTATGTATCTAAGAGTAATTACAATAGTTAAGGAAATAAAGGCTTGCACTGTTTTCTGGGGACACACTGTATATACAAATAATAAAGGGATTTATGAGTACGTGCGTACGTGTGTGATTTAACACTGCACAAAACCAATCATAAAATCTATAACTACAGAATGTGCGCCGATATACTGTGTAGGATTGAAATAATTCCTCTGACCGATTTTTTAAAATTCTTTATTAGAATTTAATTAATTAAAAATTAAGCGATATTTTGATGTTTTCTTCTGCTATTATAGTCAAATATACTATAGAATAAAAATTAATTTCACACCATCTTTATTTTTCCGTATACATTGTATAGAAAAGTAATCGTAAAAGAATTCGAACCCGAGATTTAGACGAAGCTCCACGTTTTAGACCTCCTTCAGTTCGAAAAACACATTTTTTTGAAAAATATCTCCCAGTTCTGTCTGCCTGTGATGAAGATAACTCAAAAACGCGTTGAGCTAGATGGATGAAATTTGGTAAAACGCCTCTAAATCGAATTTTAAGATTTCTTTCACACTTTGTGCAAATTCCGTTGAGAGGAAGTCTGTCTGTCTAGATCTTCATATATAGGTTAACGCAATAACTAAAAAACGAAGAGATCTAGATAGATAAAATTTGGTAGGCAGAATTAGCATCTACAGTCTAGACACCTATAAAATTCTGAACACAATCCACGATGGGGTTGATTGTCTGTCAATTTGTACTTTCAGAAACATGTAAATTATATAACTCTAAATCTCTTAAACATCAAATTTGCTATGGATTTTGAGACTATAAGAGGCAGTTTTAGGTCAAATTTTTGTTTCAATCGGAAAGGGAAAACTCTGCTAAAACAAATATTTCATCTAGAACAAAAATGAATGACCAAAAAAATCTCCAATAATCATATTATAGTTTCAGCAATAAGGCTATATTCACCTCCAATGTTATTATTTCCTAACTATTGTACACCCATGCTATGCTAGTCATTCTATGGAATAGCACCTTTATTAACCCTTTAAAGGGCCATTTTTTTCTAGTCATATTATGTTAAAATATTTTTAGGCTTAAAATTAGAATAAGAAAAGGGATTCATTTAGCTTATTAGATAAATTTAATTTGATTAATTAATTAATTTGGTTAATGAATAATTAAGTGACAAATCAAGACACATCCTTTTGTGTGAGATAAAGAACTGAAGCATCTAAGTTTCTGTCTTTCTAAAAAAAATTGTCAGAACTTATGCTAACCTACATAAATTCATACAAAGATTGATAAATTTGGTGGGAAGCATACTTCCCACGGCCTTAGAAAGGGTTAAAGAGTATAGGAGAAAGTTTTGACTAGACCACTCACGCTGGTTCGTTTTAAAAATTACCTTTTTAAATTCTTAATGAAAATTTAATTAATCAAGAAACAATGTTTTGACATTGTCTATTATCCTAACTACCGAAAATATTATAGGACAAAAATGAATTTAGCGTAACTTCAATTATAATTATTATCGATTCACTTATATAAATTTAGATTCATATCTAATCATCGATATCATTTTTTAAATTTATTTTTATTTTGCAGTAATATATTTCATTGTTATAAAACAATTCAAATCAATTCATTGTTTTATTTCATTCCAGAATACACTTCTATTGTTAATTATGAAGATGTGAAGATAAGGTTTATTTTTAAACATTAAACAAGATTCTTTTAAATTTTTTTTTTGTTCTAACAATAATTGATTAATCTCAACAAGTAAGAAATAATCAGGAAAGTGAAAGTGTGTCCATTTTTAAACAGTGATAACTTTTTTCTGAATACAATCGAGTGCACAAAATTATATTATTGATTCTATTATCACGGGAGAACATGATGTTGCTTTGGTTTGGGGTTTTTGAAGCCTCAAAATACACGGGCAGAAAACTGACGATAAATCGCATTTGAGCCATCAATTTTTCTCTTTTAGAATTGTTGGAATATGATGAAGAAGGTTGTCCCACGTGGTGTCTTATCGCCAACAAAAAGTTACAACTATATATATATATATATATATATATATATATATATATATATATATATATATATATATATATATATATATATATATATATATATATATATATATATATATATATATATATATATATATATATATATATATATATATATGTATATATATATATATATATATATATATATGTTACCGTTAAAGTATATAATGCAGTTATTTCATAGAATACCTAGTTATTCCATGAAATAACTGATCGTGTCCGTTAAAGTATGTAATATGTTATTAATTTGACACTTTAACTAGTTATTCTATGAAATAACTAGGTATTCTATAAATTAACTAATGAGAGACAGTTAAAGCGTAAAATAAACAATTTATCTAAAATGAATTTAAACTAATGATAGACAATTAAAATGAAAAAGAAGCAATTTACCTAATTTATGCAGTTTCCATAAATGGTATTTATGGAAACACATACACACACATATATATATATGTGTGTGTGTGTGTGTGTGTGTGTGTGTGCGTGTGTGTGTGCTAAAAAAGATAAACACAATTTATCATATTTTATAGTTGGTAGCGCCTCCGCTTGAGGCTATTACATATTTAACCCTCCGGGACATGCATTCCAAAAATGTTTCTATGATGGACACTGGTATTTTCTTCCACTCGGCTTGGAGAAAACATGTAAGTTCTTTCACCGATTTCGAGTTTTCTAAAGGATTCAAATCTGGACGTGGGACAGACCAGTCCAGTCGGTTCGCCCCATTGTCCTCATACTAATCCATGGTGGATCTTGCAGGACGACAAGTGGCGTTGTCATCCTGGAAATAACAATGATCCAATGATTTACCACAGGGTAGGAATTACATTGTTGGCAAAAATGGTGGGGTAGAAGAAGTCGGCGTTGAGCTTACCAAGATTTGGGATCAACGGTTTCATTCCATACCACGAGAAACATCATCAGACCATAATTCCATCTCCTCCAAACTTTACTTTGGCACAATGCATTCTACCAACATGCGTTGTCCATGCGTACGCCAAACCTAAACTTGATCCATCATTCCATAGAGCCTGTTTCCACTCATCTACAGTCCAATAACGACGTGCCAAACACACTTCAAACGAGCAGCAAGGTTGGATTTTGTAATCAAAAGCTTACGGCGGCAAAACGACCATGAAAACCAAACAAGTTGGGTTTCCTTGCGGTTGGTATTTATTGAAGTTCCGAATGCTTGTTGGAACTCCTGGAGTATGTGGGCCATCCGTTTATAGCCGTATTTCCGAATTTCTTTGGCCAGCATTCGTCGGTCTCTCTCTCTTATTTTTGTAGGACTGCAAGGTCGAAGCATATTCTGAAAATAACCATTCACTTCCCACTTCTTAATCACAAAAGCCACTGTCGATTTTAGAATGTTTAACTCGTTAGATGTGTCCCTTAAAGATCAGTCATTTGTATGATATCCAACCATTGCTATTTTCCCGAAGTCAGACAGCTCTGAATTTCGTGACATCCTGCGTGCATCTAATGTCAATGATGTTTCCTACACGATATTTAAGTACAGAAGGCATGACGTAGATCAGGAACACAGATATTCTCAATTTTACAAGCTAGCAAACAAAATTTTGCAAACGATTTTGAGATGAAAAATACCATTATTTTCTAAATAAGCGTGCGAAATCTGATAGCTACGTGATTTTTTAAACCGGTTTAAACTGGTTTTTCAATATTCTGGCCTCAAGAATAAAATTTTAGAACTCTACTGATTTTGAGATGGTCGAAAACTATCATTTTTTCTAAATGTTGGTAATTGCGAAATATGAGTCAAGTGAGAACATGATGTTTTTTTTTGTCGGATTGATACCACCTGACCTAAAAAAATAAGGTTCTCACACGATAACTTGAAATTTGCGATAGCGGCTTTCAATTTTTTATTAGTTGAAAATTGTTTTCCTACTGAAGTGCGCTGAATTTTTTATTGCTGTTTTTGAACCACAGAAATTTTTAACAAATAATCCTCTGAAGTCTCTACTAATAAAGATGATCTTGTGTAGGTCTTTGTTTTTATGTGCATATCTGTAGGTGTGCTGGCACTCTATAGGCTTGGCCATTGACCTACAACTGCCAAATTGGCAAATATATACCTTTAAGGCTAAAAAGTCCAACTCGGAGCGATTGTTTTTGAAATTTTAATAAGATTATAAATTAATAAGAGTTTTGACGTTTTTTAACAGCGATTTTCAAAAATATTATAACGCAACGATGTTTTTTAAATCATCTTAAAATTCACAAAATAATCTTTTCAATTTTACTAATTTATATTCGCGTAAATTTTTTTTGATGAATTTCCAACAATAGAGGACATTGTTACCCTGAAATACGAAAAGTTTACAATGTTTGATAGAATAGTTAATCGCATGATTTTTTTTTCATTCTTGAAAATGAAAAAAAGAAATGATATCTTTATCATTATATTTTAAAGTCATTGTGATTTTGAATTATCAAGTTTACTTTTTTCTGAAAGTAAACAGATGACCAACCCCTTGGCGGCTTAATTCAAAATTGGATAGGTGTCTATACGTTAGATTTTAATGTCGTGCATCGAATTTTATCTATTTAGCGCTCTTCGTTTTGTAGTTATCATGTTAAATAATATTCGAACAGCCGGACAGGCAGACTTCCTCCGATCGGATTTTATTCAAAAATTAATAGAAATCTTCAAATTTGGTATAAAGACCAGATACCAAATTTTATTACTCTAGCTGCAAGTGGTTTTGATTTGTCTTTGTCACAGATAGACAGATGGACATTTTCCAGAAATGTGTTTTTCCCACTCAGGGAGATCTAAATACGGAGTTTCATCAAAATCATTCAATCAATCAATTTCAATCATTCAATCAATTTCACTTCATTATTCAATCAATTTCATTTCATCATTCAATCAATTCAATCAATTTCATTTCAATTCATTCAATCAATTTCAATCATTCAATCAATTCAATCAATTTCACTTCATCATTCAATCAATTTCATTTCAATCAATTTCAATCAATTCATTAAATCAATTTAATCAATTTCATTTCAATTCATTCAATCAATTCAATCAATTTCATTTCATCAAATCATTTTTTGACGATTATTATTCTCTCTCTACATAAGAAAGTAAAAAAAAAAAAAAAAAAATACTAAATATATCAGAAAATAAAAAATCCAATAAAAATGGTTTAAATTTCACAGTTATAAAGCCAATTTAGAAATTGGGTCTAAAATCTATAAAAACGTAATAAATTTTAGCAAAATAAGATTGGTATCATTGGAATGATAGTTTTTTCTTGTATTTTAAAATATTGCGAAAGTTTTCATAGTCCAACAGTATATATGCTCTGAACTAAATGTCCAATCAAGATTTTTTTTTATCTGTTTTTTTATTTAGCACTGACAAATAAGGTTACTCTAGGTCCAAAAACCAGTCCAGTGCCAAATTTTGAAAGATTTCTTACATTTTTGTCATGAACAAATGACGCGATTGAAAAAAATATGCCGCCTTATCGTGTTAAAATGTACGTTAATATTATAGAATAGCTTCAAAATATAGAGTCCCTGATATGTTTCACTATCCAAAGGCTGTCTTTTTCTTCTGTGTAAATAAGCTGAGTAACCTGTTTTATATTTTGTTCTACAATTTCATGAGTAATCTTTGGTCCCTCAACGATTGGATATCTGACAGAGAAATACTCATGCTTTATCGCTCTTCTGTTTATTCTCTAAATTATATATCAGTGGTTTTCATTAAACTTATAAGTTCGCTAATTTCCGTAATTAATGATTAGCTAAAATTCTTTGAGGAAAACATGCTCATCTTTGCATTTTCGATACAGCATTTGAAGATATTATCAGAATTTCGGTTATTTAACATTATGTCTGGGCATCTATTATTTAACACTTTAATGGTCATAAGTTTGCTTGAAAATATTCATTTTCAGTTCTTTTGGAATGGAAATATCATAATTATAAACAAAAATTAAAAGTTATTTCATTTTAACTAAAAAAATATTTCAAAACCTCCTTCTTTTTAAGTGCAAGGCTTTCGACATTTTATTTTGGTGACAAACATTTTTGGGACTTTTTCTTCAGTAAAGCTTATTATTAAAAACTGAAGTCGCTTTTTTTCTCACAAATCTTTTCGCTGTTTCAAATTTAAAAGCGATAATAATAAATAAATAAGCTAAAACCAATGAAAAATGTAAGTATATCTCTACTGCAGCTTCCAAAAAATGCTCTATTTAGCTATAAAATTTGTAAACACATTGTAAAACCAGCTATTTATTATGCATTTGATTTCACTTTTCAAATATAAAATTCGTTCTAAGTCTAAACTAGTGAGATTTTGTTTGAACCTTCCTTTTATCGAATTTTTAAAAAATTAATTAAAAGATGAAAAATTAAAAATTCAACACACGAATAAAGTTAAAATTTGTTTGAGTTGCTAATTGAGTTTATCGCCAATATGGTAACACAAACAAGCAAAATAGTTATAACAACTAAAGTGTTATTGTTATTTATTTTCTAATGTTTTCGCTTATTGAGTTGTACACAGACAATAACTAATTTTATGAGAATTAAAAATTAAAAACAATCGAAAAAAACATGGATTAAAGAATTTAATTAAATTTTGACTATAATTAAAAGCATTTTTAATGCTAATAAATGATTTTAGTGTCATTTTTAAAACGAACTACAAAATTTTAAAGTGATAGCTGGGGAGATGTGTTAATTGTAAAAGGGAGAAGTTATAACACACGTTTTACGCAGTGATGTTTTTAAAAAAAACTTTGTTAGAAATTTGATTAAATATGAGTTTTATAACTGAAGCTGTTAAATATACACAATTAATTCCCTTCTGAAAAGAGTAATGAGAAATTGTGTGAACGTGTCCCTTTTTAGCTCGTTAAAGGATAAAGTATTTCGTCAATTTTGATTTAATGTAAATTAAGTGAAATAGAAAAATTATTATTTATTTTATCTATGTATAAGACTACATAATCTTATAAAATACAATTATAAACCTTAAAATACAATTATGATTTAAAAAATTTTAATAAGTGCAATATTAATTTATAAATCAGTATAAATATCCGAATCCATATGATGGGGCAAGTTGTAATATGCTTTTCCTCGTATCTCGATTTGTGCAGTTAGACATTTTGCTTTAACTGACATGTTACCATGATAGTTAATTACTCTTGTTAAAATAATTTGTGAACAATTGTCGATCGGAAGGAAGAAAAAATAAATTATTATTTAGAAACAGATGACAAGAGTGGTAAGAAAATAAACACACATATTGAGAAGATATCAACCAATCATATTAAAATACGCCAAACCTGAATACGTAGTTGCTTTAGTTTAATTTAGTTAGTTTGACGCCCCGTTTTAAAGCAACACTATGACTATTTTAATACGGATCTTTAGTTAGCTTGACATCCCATTTTAAAGTAACACTAGGACCATTTTAATACGGACCTTTAGTTAGCTTGACGTCCCGTTTTAAAGTAACACTAGGACTATTTCGGTACGGACCTGTAGTTAGCTTGACGTCCCGTTTTAAAGCAACACTAGGACTATTTTGGTACAGACCTCGTAATTTTGAAACGAGGTAAGATGACGAGAATGACACCTGTTCAAGCACCCCTTCCCCGAAAGTCAACACCCCATCGGGGAGGACGTTTGGCCCCGACGGATTTAACGTCCAGACCCGCTTGCGCGACAGCTCTTCGGGGGAACCAGGTCTCGAACCTGAAACCCCGCGGTTTCAAAGCCGAGACCTTACTAGCTGGCCACCGCGGCCCTCAAGTACGAGGTTGCATCGGAGAAATTAATAGATAGCATGAAAGTGATTATAGAACAAATTACTAGCTGGAGAAATCTCTCCAACACTTTCTCGCACGCTCTTTAATAAAGGTGCTATTTCAGAGAACGCCTTGCTTGTCATTGGCGTACAATATTTAGGACATGCCAATCTTTGGCTTGAATTTAGAATTTTTAATGAATCTATCATGTGATCCTTGGCGTGTTTCTCCTCGATTAATCCTTGGTATGTCGTTAATAGTATTCGAATATCAAATTTGCGTTTTAGGCACGTTTTTCCCAAACAACTGAAACAAAACTACTCTTATAGTGACAAATGCCCTGCCAGATGTGTTATATATTTATATATTATATTCCATTTTTGAGTTATCGCGTTTGCATGTTTCTGAAAGTACAGACCGACAGACTGTCAACTCATTGATGGATTCGGCTCAAAATTTGACAGATGCCTAAACTATTGATGTTAAATCTGTGTACCGCATTTTATTTATCTGGCTTTCTCCGGTTTGTAGTTATTGTTTTAACTAACTTATATTCGAATAACACGACAAACCACTTCCTGTGACTAAATTTGGCTCAAATTTTGAAAGAAATCTACGTATTCAGTATAATGACCGTATGCCAAACTTCATTCGTCTAGCTCAAACCGATTTTTGAGTGGTCTTTGTCACAGACAGACGGACATTTTCCAAAAATATGTTTTTCGAACTCTAGGAGTGGAAATTCTTCAAAATCTTGAGTTCGAATTTCTCTATAATACCTATACGAAAAAGTAATAAATCTGAAACGATTCTATCTAGTAATTTCTTGCTTTAGAATGAAAAACTATAAATGAAAATTTAATCGCTCTTCAAGAATTCGTGATATATATATGAGTTAGCTGTTATCTTAATCAGAAAAAAAATTATTATGTTAGAATCAGAAAAATATTAAATGTTAGAATTGCAGTTGCATTATTCAATATTTGTTACTTGTCTCTGCATATACAGTGGCTCAAAAAATTGAGAGTACACTTTACGTTTACTTGATAAATGTGATTTTCAATATAAATAACACATTACCGGGAAGTGCAAACATGATTTTATTTTTACATGTAACAAATGGTTTAATTTAGAGTAAAAATAAAGAAAAATCAACGAAAAATTTCTAAATTGAAAATTTTCAGAAGCATTTTAAATAAACATACGCAGAATTTTGCGTCAAAAAATTGAGAATACACCAATGAAATTTTTGCAATATCACGCATAGAAATAAAGTGTCACTATTAAATTGAATGTCTTTTGGCTCTTATAATGGCCTCTAAACGTCATGGTACCGATTTGACATATTTTTGGTGGTATTTGAAAATATTTTACCCCATTCTTCTTGCACCACTTATTTTAAATGAGTTTTGTTTCTAATTTTGTGTCTTTGAACCCCTTTTTCGGGTATGGCCCACGAATATTCAATGGCATTGATGTCGGGGTACTGTGGTGGTGTGTGTAACTGCTATTTACAATGAAAAAGACACCATATTTTGAAGTTACGTGTATTCTGTTTCGGGTCGTTGTCTTACTGGAAAATGAAATTTCCATCTAAACCCAAATTTTTGGCACTTTACTTTAGATTTCTGCGAAGTATATCCAAGTAAACCGTATCATTTATAATACCATCTATAAAAATTAAATTTCCTACCCCGAATGAAGCCATGTAACCTGAAATCATCACGGAGTCACCATCATGTTTAACTGTAGGACGTAAATTTTTTGGATACAAAGCAGTATTAGGCTTTCTCCATACAGTAAGATGGTTGTCACTGCCAAAAATGTTGAGGTTTCTTTCATTACTAAATATAGATTTTTTCCAAAGGTTATTGGTCTTCAATTGATGAGTTTTTTCAAACTTCAAATGCTTTTTCTGAATTTGTAAGCTGGTGAACGTTTTCTCTCTAACAATGTTACTTTTATATCCAGCTTGTTTAATGGCATTTATCACAGTTTCAGCACTTACACTTCTGCCTATGATTTGAAAAGTTTCTGCAACACTTTGGATGAACCATATGGTAGCAGCAATCTAAAGGAAAGTGTTAAAAATTTGGGTTTAGATGGAAATTCCATTTTCTAGCAGGACAACGACCCCAAACAGAATGCACGTAACGTCAAAATATGATATCTTTTTCATTGTAAACAACAATTACACACACCACTACAGTACCCTGACATCAATGCCATTGAATATTCGTGGGGGATACTCGAAAAAGTGGTTCAAAAATACAAAATTAGAAACAACACCCATTTAAAACAAGTGGTGCAAGAAGAATGCGGTAAAATATCTTCAGATACCACCAAAAATGGGACAAATCGGTACCATGACGTTTAGAGACCATTATAAGAACCAAAAGACATGCAATTTAATAGTGACACTTTGTTTCTATGCGTGATATTGCAAAAATTTCATTGGTGTATTCTCAATCTGAGGCAAAATTCTGCGTATGTTTATTTAAAATGCTTCTGAAAATTTTCAATTTAGAAATTTTTCGTTGATTTTTCTTTATTTTTACTCTAAATTAAACCATTTGTTATGTGTAAAAATAAAAACAAGTTTACACTTCCCGTTAATGTGTTATTTATATTGAAAGTCGCATTTATCAAGTAAACGTAAGGTGTACTCTCAATTTTTTGAGCCACTGTATATATTAAACAGAAACAGCAAAGTGTTTATCTTGCTGCTGTATCTGCTAAACCAATGTTAATATTTACGTCTACGGAAGAAAATAAAATATTTGCGGTAATTCGAATGTTTACTTTAGATTGCTTTATTTGAAGTAAGAAAGTTGGCTTATCAGAGTTGTACAAGTATTAGCTTACAAAATATACTATGTTCTTGGCATGAAAATAAAATGGCTGATTAACTCTGATGACTAAGACTAGTTGTAATATTTAATTTTCAAATATTACAACAAATTTTCAGCAGTTTGTGAGAGGAAACGATATGTTATTGTTTTGCATCAATTCCAATTTTGTTAAAGATTAACTTTTATGTTGAAAGTTTAAATAATGTTATCATTTCTTTTCCTATAAAGCACTTCATATCGTTCATTGTCACTATTCCAAATAATAACAATAGTAGGTGTCTATTTTGTCTCACTTAATAATAGAATGTTAACGAAAAAGATATTTTTAAATATTGTTGCTCTTATTGTTACAACTTGTCCCAAGAAAGAGACAAGTTGTAACAGCTGATTTGTTTTGAAAAAATATTGCGTTAAAATCATCAAAATTATCGAATGTTTATATTTATGTATAAATAGCTATACTATAAAAAAGCAGCTCTAAATGAGAAGTCTTTAATATTTTTAAAATAGGAACATTTACCAAATGTTGTTACAAATTACCTCCAGTTACTCTATTTATCTTTTTGCTATTCTTACTGAATTTATTCTAAATAAAATCAATTATTCACGAATTTGTTAGAACTGAAAATAAAAAATAGCAAATAAATTATTGATTTTTAAGAATTTAATCAAAATCTGTTTCTAATTTCATATAATTAAAATTATTTTGTGAAAGAATAATTAACAAAACATATTAATGATATTTTTAAATAGACCCAAAAAAATTTTTCCCTTTTGTTTTTCTAAGTAAATGAATTGTTATTTTAATTAAAAACATCTGCTCGAGCTTTTTCAAATCGTTTTCTTTTATTTTACACATTTTATTATTATTATTATTTTTAAATCTTGTCATTCAAATGGAGTTCCTTGTCGTTCTTTTTACTCTGATAATTAAAAGTACTAAAAACAAATGTTTTTTAATTTTTTATTTATTATTGCCCTTGATAAATCGTTATGTCAGCGGTCGTTTGAAAATAGATATCTGCTTAATGGGATGTTTAGAAATATCAAAGAATTCGATGCTTTCCATCGCAAAGTGTAAATCGCGGCGACGAAATAAATATCAATATTATATTGAAAAGGTCCGCCATTTTTTTACAAAAACTTCCAAAGCATTCTCTGTCTAGATCAAAGGTTAGTTGAATCAAGCAAAAGCATTAATTCCTTAAAATGGTTGGTGAAAAACATCCATCTTTCCTGGTGAAAAGTACTAAAAACAGATGTTTTTTTTTATTTTAATTCTATGCTATTTCTGTTATTCTTCGAATTTTTAATTATTTTGCGTTAACGGAGCTAATAAGTTGTTGCTCCAGAAGCCAGAAAATATATACAATAATTTTTGATTATTTTATTGCCGAAAAAAAAATTCTACCGATATTTTATTCAAACGCCGAAGGTTACTACCTAAAGACTCTGCCTTTACCATCTAAAGCGCAATTTGGATAATACAAGGAATCTCTAGAAATCTGTTTAAGGTGTACGTACACACTTGAAACTTCCAAAATCGTTCAAAATATCGAATATCTTTTTAATTGCTTAGTAATGTTCTCTGATCCTTTAGCTTTCAAACGATACCAAGATGTTATCAATATTCAAAATATTTCTGGAGTTATAATTATTTTTCTTGAGGTGCTTTCATTAAAAACTCTAGTTACGGTGTTTTTAAAACTCATTTTATGAAGAATGATATTTTTCCACTATGTTGCTTCATTCAAACACTCATAACTCAACAAGAAATGAACCAAATGCAGTTTTTTTATATATCAAAATAATATGTATGAAATAGCGGATATTTTGTGTCTCAATCAAAGTTATATTTATAGAAATAAATTTTTAATAGCTATTTAAATGTAAAAATTACAGAAAAAATCTCGCTTTTTTTAATTCATCGTTGATGAAAAATATTGTTTAAAAAAAACTATATACTTTTATAACTTGATGGAGGCAGACAACATGAAGACTAATATTGGGCATCATTTTCAATTAGAATTGTGAGTCTGTACAAATTAGAATTTAAGATATCATGTTTTTAAAAAATAGGCTAATTAGCTGATTAAATATTATTTAATTAATTAATAATTAGTGTAATATGGTTTTTTCTCACTGAAATGAGTTTAAACATATATTAATGACCTACTGTGAAAAAACTGGGTTTTTAAAATTAAAATTTAAAAAAAAATCTTCTATTGTGTACGTGCACCTTAACCGAATTCCAGAATCCAAAGAAATTGGTCAATAGTTACCCAAAATGATTCAAAAGACCGCTTTCTTAATCCTGATGAATGAAACTCACAATTGTAATAAGAACATTTAATTGTTTATTGTTCTATTATACAGTATGTTTTATCTTCCGAATCATCTCTATTTTTTACTTTGATATCTTGTCATTGTTGGCATCCTAACATAGATTTCAAACAATAAAAAGGAAAATATTATACACTATTCGCCTTTGGTGACCAGCGGGCTCGCCAGAAATATTGATAATATTTAATTTTATTTAAATCGTATAGACTTAACATTGATCATGATTCTACGAAATTATGATACATTAAGACAGTTTTACTTTAATTGTGTTACATGCTCTTTGTTTATCGTGTGCATGAACTTTACTAATGGATATCAATCCCATGACGTCATAACCCAATGAAAAAAGTAAATGTTCAGTTCATCTGTCTTTTAAATATTGAGGCACTTTAACTTCACTTTTTTTTTTATTTGTCTTGTAAAGTCTATAGGCATTGAACAATATCTTTTTTTAGCTTTCTTTTTAGCTTTTTGAAATAATGAAAATAGTTTGAACTTCAGAGCAACAAAGTAATCTATTTTTGGAAATCAGGCAAGAAAAAAATTTAACAGAGCTAAAGTTCAACAAAAATTCGACACCATTTATTAAATAGTGTCACGAAAAAATTTTTGCAATAATATTTTTCAAAAATTATCTCTGGAAAACTATAAAATCCAGCTGTTTTTTTAATAAATTAAAATTCTAAATAAAATTTCAAAAAAAAATCGCTCTGAAATGTGCATTCCCTATCTCGGAGTTATAATATGCTAAATTTGGCAGCTGCTTGGCTTATGGTATCCAAACACACATTTATCTTCATTAGTTTTAAGGTTATAAATCTTTTCTTAAATACAAAGCGTTTATTAATAATAATAATAACAGTATTTTTAATTTGTTAATTTAAATTCCAATCTAAATTTCTAAAAGTTTTTAGATTTCTTGGTGCGTTATTGTTAAGTTCAAATGATTTTGATTTTTGCGCAAAGAAAGAAAAAAAAAGGAAAGCTGATTATGAGAGGGGGAAAATAGGTCCATGATTTCTTATGAAAGTGTTGCAATCGTTTTACGAGAATTGATAACATCGTATTATAAAAATAAAAATAATAAAAAATGTTCTCTATTATCGAAATCTAAATGGTTTCAATAAAGAAAAAAACACCTTTACAGCTGTTTACGTGCAGTTTTGTGATTTCGCAACTTTACAAAACTATATATTGTTCACTTCAGAATCTAAGATAAGCACTTTTGGACACTTCCATTTCGCGAAGGGGTCTTGCGCAGTAAGATGATTACTTCATTGTTAGGCCTTGGCCTTGACATCCATCGAATCAGACACGATTTCATTCCGTTTTATTTTACGCTTATCGTTTTGAACTGAAATATCTTATTTCATTCGGAACTTATGTACTGTTCATATGCCTAGTTCAAGTAGCGATAAAACTTTCTTGAAGAATTTTTCATATTAATATTATGTTATTCGTATCAGGAAACTTTCAGCTGGGAATTTTTCATATAAATATTATGTTATTCATATCAGGAAGCTTTCAGCTAGGAATTTCTTCATATTAATATTATGTTATTGATATCAGGAAACTTTCAGCTAGGAATTTCTTCATATTAATATTATGTTATTGATATCAGGAAACTTTCAGCTAGGCATTTTCATATAAATATATGTTATTCATATCAGGAAACTCTCAGCTAGGAATGTTTCATATTAATATTATTTTATTCATATCAGGAAATTACAGCTGGAAATGTTTCATATTAATATTATTTTATTCATTTGGGAAATTACAGCTAGGGATTTTTCATATAAATATTATGTTATTCATACCAGGAAACTTTCAGCTAGGAATGTTTCATATTAATATTATTTTATTCATATCAGGAAACGTTCAGCTAGGCATTTTTCATATAAATGTATGTTATTCATATCAGGAAACTTTCAGCTAGGAATGTTTCATATTAATATTATTTTATTCATATCAGGAAACTTTCAGCTAGGCATTTTTCATATAAATATATGTTATTCATATCAGGAAACTCTCAGCTAGGAATGTTTCATATTAATATTATTTTATTCATATCAGGAAATTACAGCTAGGAATTTGTCATATAAATATTATGTTATTCGTATCAGGAAACTTTCAGCTGGGAATTTTTCATATAAATATTATGTTATTCATATCAGGAAACTTTCAGCTGGAAACGTTTCATATTAATATTATTTTATTCATTTGGGAAATTACAGCTAGGGATTTTTCATATAAATATTATGTTATTCGTATCAGAAAACTTTCAGCTGGTAATTTTTCATATAAATATTATGTTATTCATATCAGGAAACTTTCAGCTAGGCATTTTTCATATAAATATATGTTATTCATATCAGAAAACTCTCAGCTAGGAATGTTTCATATTAATATTATTTTATTCATATCAGGAAATTACAGCTAGGAATTTTTCATATAAATATTATGTTATTCGTATCAGGAAACTTTCAGCTGGGAATTTTTGATATAAATAATATGTTATTCATATCAGGAAACTTTCAGCTGGGAATGTTTCATATAAATATTATGTTATTCATATCAGGAAACTTTCAGCTGGAAATGTTTCATATTAATATTATTTTATTCATTTGGGAAATTACAGCTAGGGATTTTTCATATAAATATTATGTTATTCGTATCAGGAAACTTTCAGCTAGGCATTTTTCATATAAATGTATGTTATTCATATCAGGAAACTTTCAGCTAGGAATGTTTCATATTAATATTATTTTATTCATGTCAGGAAACTTTCAGCTAGGCATTTTTCATATAAATGTATGTTATTCATACCAGGAAACCTTCAGCTAGGAATGTTTCATATTAATATTATTTTATTCATATCAGGAAACTTTCAGCTAGGCATTTTTCATATAAATATTATGTTATTCATATCAGGAAACTTTCAGCTAGGAATGTTTCATATTAATATTATTTTATTCATATCAGAAAATTACAGCTAGGAATTTTTCATATAAATATTATGTTATTCTTATCAGGGAACTTTCAGCTGGGAATTTTTCATATAAATATTATATTATTCATATCAGGAAACTTTCAGCTAGGAATTTTTCATATTAATATTATTTTACTAAATACTTTTATTGAATCAACAGGTGGATCTCTTTGAAACTTTCTAGGATATTCTTTAACAAAAATGTTATATTACACCCCCATAAAATTGTGAACCTTGAGAGAAGCGATGAAGGCTTCGAGTGCTGACGGTTTTCTTTCAACATTTGAGAGTTTTGTGCTTCCCAGTATATTTCCAGAAAATATTTCCCCTCACAATTTTATAAAAAAGTCTTCAAGTTTGCTGTAAAGATCATATACCATCAATCGTCTTCCTCCAAATATTTTTTAGTTGCCATTTTTCACTGACAGGCATATAAATAAATTTTCAAAAATGTGTTTTTGTCTGAAAAGAGAAGATTCGTTCAAAATTTCGAGTTCGAATTTCTTGATGATTACAATTTTTTCTCTTTGTATACTTTTCATACGAGGAATGAAAACGGTCTCTAAAATATATACTCAATTTTCTTCACTATTTCACAAAACATAAAATTCTCATACAAGGGCCCTTGGAAATAAAAATCTGAGCAATCGAGAATTCCCCACACTTGCTTAGAGTCAACAGTTTCAGTGCGAAGGGAAGATATAATCCATTTAATAGGGTAAGTATAAGAAAGTTTCTGGGGAGCTATTCTCAGTGATTTAAACAGGCGGTCGAGGGTTAAACATGATGATATTGGATATGAAAATTGGCAAGAGAATGGGCGGTTCGACTGTTCTCCTGATTCCTTACAATGGTTAAAGTTATGAGTCTAGTTTCACAAAAAACCTTGTATAACATCAAAAAAAAAAATATTAATACAAAAAAAAATCAACAGATTTTTGAAATTTGATATCGAAAACAATACAAATAAATTATATTGTTTATTGTCTTGCATTGCGGTAGTTGAAAGTAACAAATCAACAGTAACGAGTCATTCGAGCACCAATTTCATATTACTGAAATATTCTGAAATCTTTTGTATTATTAAAATTGTATTCTAATATTTACGAACTCTATGAGAAAACAATTCGTAAGAGTTCAGTTAAAGTCGTAAAAAGGAGGTTATAAAGTATATGGTTAAAGCTGTTAAAAAATAAACCTAAATTTTATATTTTGGATGTGGCATACCAAAAGCAATATTCACTCAGAGGTGAAAAATATAAATGAAATAAAAAATAGGCTTCAAAACAATCGCACATTTATTATCGCACGAAAATAGGGATTAACCATTGCAAAACGGGTAATCGCTATGACTTAACTATGGAAATTGATAACTTTATTTTCCAAAATACTCCAAAAGTTGTCTCCTTAGTGATGACAATTTCATCTCCGTACAATGTTTTCTTTATTTTTAAGTGTAATACAGAATTTACGACAGTCAGCTTTTAATGTCAAAACATCCCAATGTTAAGATTAAGATTTAAAAAATTTCTCTCGGCAAGCTGGAAGACAAAGATAAATTCTTTTTCATTTGAATTACTATCTGGCAACATAAATTTTTGAAGTTAGAAGCAGTCAAAATTAGGGCTTGAAATTCACTTTTTCAGCGCCTAATTTCTAAAATATTGTCGTTATCGAAAAACTTGAAATGCAGAAGTTTTCGTCTTATGTAATAGGCAGTTTTCTTATAGGAATCTACCTAAAATGATTTCTGTGGTCACTAATTCCGAAATAGGATTTTCGTTTTCGATTTTATTTCATAATATATGCATTTTTCTGCACGCATTTGTTTTGACTTTTCACTTAAATTTATATTTTTCGGTCTTATCAAATGACAAAGTGAAAGTTAAAAAATATATAAATGCTAATATATATACATATACACAAATGTTTAATAGCTTAAAAAGTCAATAATTTTCATGAACGGGCTGGTTGCCTAAAGCGGTTGGTCAAAATTGAAATTTCAATTAGCAATGATAAAAATTTGGTAATCAATGAATAATATTTCCAAAGTTTTGTCTTTAAATGGATAGAAATATAGGTTCTATATAAAATTTTAAACTGGCAGCAAATATTAGAGTGTCATTTTTTGAAAATTAATTTATAATTTAATCACTTGATCAAAGTTTAAAATTACTTGTTCAACCAGATTTTGTTCTGTAACCAGAACATTCCGATAATTTTTAAAGCATACAATTTTTGAGGATGAATAATTCAATCAAGCAATCATTATTTTCTAGAAATGATTCCACGTGACTTCTGTCAAACAGACTGACGAACGAAGTTGGTAGAACGGACACGTTTCATTTATCTCTATTATTTTGTATTTTATTAAGATAGGGCTTAAGTGTGACTTGAATGAGCAGATAAGACCTATATGTTCAAATAAGAAATTCGAACGCAATTGTGATAGCAATCCAAGGATATTAATTTCTTGTTGTTCGAAGGAAGATAAAGTAGAATAACTAATCATAATATCCCTTAGATAACTAATCATAAGGCTATTTTTAAATCAATATACATATATATATAGTCATCCATCGCCATATGAAATGCTGGGTGAAATCAAAAATTTCCCCTTTTCTTTTGTTTGTTTGCGTTATTACCGAAAACGAATTATCAACATCTGTTTTGACGTTTAGCAATTCTGGGAAAGTTTGAACTGATTCATTTAGAAATTCGTGAAAAAAAAACCTAAGCATGGATAAATAGCAAAGATCAATGTGCTGAAATCTGCAATTTCTGTTATTCTTTATTTATGATAATTAACAACATTCTACCTTCACGGAGAAAAATAAAACTTTCAGGTAATATTTTCTTTCATTACTTTTTTTATTTTGTATTCGGTATTGTGTTATTTTCTGTAAATGTATCACTGACTGTTTACATCCTACTTTAGAGATAAGTCTAGATTTGAATGGTTCTCTAATTTTATTGTACAAGGTGTTCATTAATTATTGTCGGGGTTTCCGTACCTCATAACTTTCGAATAAAAAATATTACGCAAAAACCGATTACGTATTCGTAAATTACAACTCAAAGAATTTTATTAATGATATTAAAATGTAAAGGTTGCATAATTTGCACTTTGTAGGCATTCAGCTGAAGTTGATTCTTTGAGTTGTACTTTACGAATACATAATTCTTTGAGTTGTAATTTACATATTCATAATTCTTTGAGTTGTACTTTACGAATACATAATTCTTTGAGTTGTAATTTACATATTCATAATTCTTTGAGTTGTACTTTACGAATACATAATTCTTTGAGTTGTAATTTACATATTCATAATTCTTTGAGTTGTACTTTACGAATACATAATTCTTTGAATTGTAATTTACGAATACACAATTCTTTGAGTTGTAATTTACATATTCATAATTCTTTGAGTTGTACTTGACGAATACATAATTCTTTGAATTGTAATTTACGAATACGCAATTCTTTGAGTTGTAATTTACGTATTCATAATTCTTTGAGTTGTAATTTACGAATACATAATCGCCTTCAGCTGAATGCGTACAAAGTGCAAATTGTGCAAGCTTTACACTTTAATATTATTAATAAAATTCTTTGAGTTGTAATTTACGAATACGTAATCGGTTTTTGCGTAATATTTTTTATTAGAAAGTTATGAAGTACGGAAACCCCGACAATAATTAATGAACACCCTATATATTCGCAAATGAAATACATAATAAATAATAATTCTTCTTTATTTTTAAGCACTCTACCAATGTGGATCATATTTTCTTCTACAATCTGCGGTAATCTGCTCATCTATGATAATCATTACAATCTCCTCATTTGTGATAATCAAATTTGAAATATTATTAACAGAATAAAGGCTCTTCTAAGACGCGCATTTACTCTAGTTATAAAAGAAAGCACACTTTTATAATCATAAAATGAAGTAGATTGTAGTAAAAAGGTAATCTTGATATGTATTGAAAGTTTAACGAATTGCTAGAAATATCTTATGTTTAGAATAATATAGGAAGTTTTAAATAATATAGAAAGCATGTGCGAGAAAGTTACTATGTCTAGACTCTAAATAGCTCTTGTATAGCTTTAAAGCAGAAAATTAATCAAGAAAATAAATAAATCGATTTTTCAAATACAAAATTCAACATCGAAGCATTAACAATATAAATCAATGACATTGTCGATTATTTTACAAAATATAAATATTTAATTTAAAAAAATTATTATAAAAGTTATATGCAAAAATTTATTAAAATAAAAAATTCGTTCGCAAGTAATTCGATCACAAATTAGCTATTACTGAAATATTCTGGAAAATGTTGTACATGTGAATGAACGTCGAATAAATATAAAGCAATTTGATTTTAAAATTTAACTCTACTATTTACAGATTTTTTGTGAAACAATTCATAAGAGCGAGGTTAAAATCAGAAAAAAAAAAAACTGTAATAGAACACACAAAAAATTGTTAAAAAGTAAACATAAGTTCAGCAAAAAAATTGTTAAAAAGTAAACATAAGTTCAGCATTACAAGAGTGCGATAGTTAAAATAATACATTAAAAAAATTTCGGAAACACCAAACGATATTTTTCCGATTTTCTGTGGCACGAGATCAATTAATAAAAAACAAGATATCAAATGGTAAATTAATAGCTCAATCTACAAGTGACGTCACTTCATAAAAACGATGAACATACAGAATTTCAACAAAAGCATATTATATCTAAGAGTAATACGACCAATTCTGTTATTTCAGCCAGTTTGAGGCTTCGACATAACTCTTTAAAAAATTTACTCTTTTATTTTTAAAAGAAACTTAAGAATATTTTATACAATGATGTGCAAAGTTGAATTAATCCAGTAACCTCTTCAGCGGATAAAAACTTATGCGTTTGCTTTCCTTCAAGAGCGACATTTCTGATTTGTTTATACATTTGTTCAACATCACTTTGCAAGTTTACCCATTTTTCTTACAGATTAATTGGAAAAAACTAATGTATTAACGATTCTGATAGGATTTTTAATGTTCTTCGTGAATTTTTTGAAATCATTTTTGGTTTTTTTTATGCATCATAAGTGCTTTTATAAACCTTATCATAGGGAAATATGGACACTTATAACCGAGATATATCTGCATTTCTTCAAATTTTAATAAAGATGGATTTAAATATATCCTATATTCTATACTAGTTTGTCATGGTTTTTTGCCGGTAATTTCGAAAATTTTGACCTTTAGAATTTTTGATAAATTTTTGGTAAGTTTTGTTATGAATTCTTTTTAATTACAATCGAAAGATTTTCAAATAGAAATAAATATATCATCTTCATAAAAAATTAAGAAACTGATTTTTTACCTTGCCATTTTGTTTAAAAATGATAAAGTCAATAAATTTAGATTTATATAGAGAAATACGAGACTGGTCAAATTACCATTGGCTTATAGCATTTTAAAGAATCATCTGTGAAATTTCAAATTTTAAAACAGAAATTCTTTTAAAAGTTTAAGGAGGGTAAATAGCTTTGATAACCATATGTTTTCAATGGTTCCATTATCATAATTTTAGTTTGAAAGAAGAGTGGCATTATTACTTTTAAATAGCTTGCAAAAATTTTTTACATCGTATATAGAAAATAAAAATTTCGTTTAAAATGACAAGATTTGGTGATAAATAAAATCTTTTTGCAAACCGTTTTCTTTCAACAAAAAGAGCCAAAAAATGGTGTATAAAGTTTAACTATAAAATAATTTAAAATTAAAAGCAAATATTAGAATGTATTTTTTTTTGAAAAACTAATTATTCAAATTAGTTTTTATTAAATTAATCATAAAATATTATCAAACTAATTATTAATTCCCTATTGGTTCAAAAATTAAAACTGCTTCTTTTACTAGATGTCATTTTGTAACCAACGCATTCTGAGAGCTTTGAAAAGAACAATCTTTTGTAAATAATTGAATCAATGAAATAAAATTCGCAATTTTCCAGAATTTGTAATTTTGCACGTGACTTCTTTTCAACAGTCTTTGACGAGCGGAGTTGGAAACTTCTGAAAACAAGCACGTTGCTTTTATCGCTATTATTTTACATGTTATTAAGATAGTGCTTAAGAATGGCATTAATGAGCAGATAAGGCACTTAAATTCAATTGAGAAGTTCAAAATCAGTCGTGATAAGTTACAAGGCAATTAGATTTTTTATCGCTCAAGGGTAAAAAGAGCAATAATAGGGTCATTTTTTAAATCATTATATATAATCTTCCCTCACCGTCGGTAATGCTATCGGATTAAAAATATATCCGCCCTTTCGATTTATGACATTATTGGATGCAATATCTCAATTTCAGTTTTGAATGTAAAAACCGAGAAAGGTTTTTATTTTAAATGTATAAACCGGCTGATTTAGAGGCTAACCTAAGTATGTATAAACAGCAAAGGTCAAGGACCTGAGGTCTGCAATTTTTATTATTTCATATTTATGGTGAGTCATTATATTCTTACTTAGCAGTCCAATTGAAAATTATTGCTATTATTTTTATCAGGATTTTTTTTTATTTTGTACTAGCGTACTAGTACTGTTTCAATTAAATATTTTATGCAACTTGGTATTAATCGCTTCTTCAGCAAAATATTTTAAAGTTCCAAATTTCGATAGTTATATAATTTATGCTATTTCAGAAGTTTATATCGTTCTATTTCATACATTTCCTTTATTTTTTTTTCTAAATAAAAATAAAGTTGCAAGAATTGAATGCCTTCTGTTATTTCCAAATTTTAAAAATGTTACTTCATTTCTAACATAAAATGTAGTATTTTTTCATGCTAATCGTATGTTTTAGATATAATTTTGAATCCTTTTCTAGGTTTTTCTCAAAATTAAGTACATATATTGCTTGCTTTCCGGAAATCTGCTTTGCCAACAATGATTTGTGTAAGGTCATATATTTAAATTCATTAATTTATTTATTTCATCATTTGTATTAATATCAATAATAATTCAAGTTGTGAAACAAAATTAAAAAAATATCTGCAACTTTAATAACTTTTATTAATAACTTTGGTGTTCCTTCAGAACTGTAATGCTTGCAGGATTTTTTAATCTTTTGTATGCTTCATGATTCTTTAAATATTCGTTCAGAATTCTAATAATTCATGTTAGAAAATATGCTTAAAATATTTTTGATTAAATATAGACAATAGATTTACACAATAAAAATGTTGATATTATTGAAAAGATAATTTTTTGAAGATTAAGATGATGTAAAATTATTTCATTATAATGTTTTTAGAAGTTGCAGCAAAAAAAGAGCTAAAATTTTATTAAGTTTTCAATTAAAATTGCAAATTAACGGAAGTGGTCTCCCCCAAACTTTCTCGCATACTCTCTAATAAATGTGTTATTTCGGGCAACGCCTGGTATGGTCGGTCAAGGGTTAATATTTCTAGCAATAATTACAAAATATTTGACAATTTTTTTTTTGTATTTGTTGTATTTGAATTTTTTGACGATCATAATACTGCCTCTACTCCACGTATACGAGAAAGTAATAATAGCCCCGGGTTGCACATTTGACCCCTCAAAAATATAAACGTATCAAGTTTGGAAGCTGTATGTCAAACGACCTGGCTTGTAGCCGCTTATAACACACACACACACATGCTCATCTTTATTATAAGTAAGGATTCAAAGTAAAGTCATAATTTCGGTATTGCATTTTTGATTGTAGTGGATCAGTGGATGTTTCAACTGTAGTTTTGAATCGAGTTTTCCTGAACATTACAGTTAGAGGATATTCCTCTACAAGAAAACAAAACTTTTAATGCTGTTGTGCACTTAAATTTAATCTTATGTGTGTCAATCTAATCTTATTTTGTTTCTTAAGCAATCTGCTAATGCGCATGATATTTACTACTATAACCTCCATTAGCTAATCTGTCGCAATCAGATCTCAGGTAGCATTAACAGGATAACTGCCATCTAGACAGTCGTAATCTGGTTACAAAAGAAAAATCTCTCATTTCCAAGATAGAAAATGAAATAGTTTCTAGTAAAAAAATATTCTTTATTCGTATATCAATTTTAAAGAAAAACTAGAACAGACTTAAGTTTAAAAATATCAAATTATTAAAAAATATATATAATTAAAAAAATATCAAATTACTAAAAAATATCAAATTACTAAAAAATATCAAATTATTAAAAAATATCGAATTACTAAAAAATATCAAATTATTAAAATAATATCTAATCATTAAAAAATATCAAATTATTAAAAAAATATATAATTAAAAAATATCGAATTACTAAAAAATATCAAATTATTAAAATAATATCTAATCATTAAAAAATATCAAATCATTAAAAAAATATCTAAAAATATCTAATTATTAAAAAATATCAAATTATTAAAAAAATATCTGATTATTAAAAAAATATCTGATTATTAAAAAAATATCTGATTATTAAAAAATATCTGATTATTAAAAAAATATCTGATTATTAAAAAAATATCTGATTATTAAAAAAATATCTGATTATTAAAAAATTTCACATTATTAAAAAATATCTGATTATTAAAAAAAATATCTGATTATTAAAAAATATCAAATTATTAAAAAAATATCAAATTATTAAAAAAATATCTGATTATTAAAAAAATATCTGATTATTAAAAAATATCAAATTATTAAAAAAATATCTAATTATTAAAAAAATCAAATTATTAAAAGATATATCAAATTATTAAAAAATATCAAAAACTCGCCAAAGATCACACGATAGATTTATTAAAAATACTAAATTAACGCCAAAGGTTAATATTTTATAATTATTACACGCCAATGTCGTGGCAATTCTCTGGAATAACACCTTTATAAGAGAGTATACGAGAAATTTTGGAGAGACCACTGTCTCTGGTTTGAGTAAAGGAACGAGGGGAAAACGTTTGTGTATTCAAGTTTCATAAGCGTTTGTGATTTCAGTGCTTCTCATTTATTTTCGCCAAGTTCTATAGAAAGCTTACAAAGATGGATATTGTATAAGGGATAAGATTCTGCATCGACTTTTATTGATTTTTCACTTAGTTCACTCAATTTTAGTTTGAAAATATTACTTGTAAGTGCAAGAGAAGAATGTGTAGGTTAAATATGCGAATTTTTTCATGCATTTTTCAGTTAAAATAATGTTGTTGTGACGTATGACACTTTATAAGCCCGCTGACAGTTATCGGTCAGCGATTTAAGCCGAGTGAGCGTCTTATTTTTCAATAGCGCAAACAGTACAATTTAGCTACTTCATGCGTCATATTCACTTGCACAACCCATTTTTACAGGGGGGGGGCACAATCACACAACTCACAAATAGAACAACCAAGTCCTAACCGTGACTCGAACCCGGGACATCCGCGTGACGGGGAAGACGCTCTACCCGTATGCCAGGATGCCGACCGTTAAAATAACAGTTGGATAATATTATTCTCAATGTATATTTGAAACTGCATTAACGTGGAAGTGTGTGTGTGTGTGTGTGTGTGTGTGTGTGTGTGTGTGTGTGTGTGTGTGTGTGTGTGTGTGTGTGTGTGTGTGTGTATGTATGTGTGTGTGTGTGTGTTCATATGCGTGCAGGTGTGTGTGTGTATGTGTGCGTGTGTGTGTGTGTTCATATGCGTGCAGGTGTGTCTGTACATATGCGTGCAGGTGTGTATGTACATGTACGATTATGTGAATATGTGCTTCATTTGGTGTTACCATCTAAAAGAAAAATCTCTCCTGAAGCAGAAAAGTTTGAATAGTGTTATAAAAGTGAATGGATGAGTATTGTGAACACATATTTATTTTTTCACATTTCTTGTTCAAGGAAATTATCCATTAAGTATTAAAAATTTCAGCCCCTTTTTCTTTTACTAAAAGAATTTGAAAATAATATATTTGTCAGAATATTGTTACGAAATTTCCCGGGGTTCGTTTGGATAGTGGGGGTAATATGGTGTGGAGAACGCTCAATCAGCAGGCGGCAATAGAAAATGAAACAACGACGTTTATTTACACGAAGACACACAGGACAGCACAAAGACGACAACTATATACAGCACACAATTATCTTCAGCCGAGACGTGCAGACAACAGCACACAACAGACTCTAATGCAGATCGTAGTTCACAACTTAATTCAGCACTCACTTGTTCGAGGCGTATCTCCGTTCCTACTCGACGGATCGGGAAAATTCTCGATGTTTCGGGTATAATCTATTTTGGCGCCAAAGTCTCCAAATTCGTCGCCAAGTCGCCAAATGGTCGCCAAGTTTGTCGCCAAGCTCTGGGACCTCCTATGGAACCCACTATGCTGGGAAGCCGCATCAAGGATTCGTAACAATATATTATTTTTGTTGACTATATACTTCTCTAGATAAACGCTTGAACCTTATACAAAGTAAAAATAATCTTAAATTAAATTATGACTATATTATAAAAAACCTAATTTTGTGCATGATTTTTAATTAAAATATGAATGTTATTTGAAGGAACTATTCAATAACTTCTGATAAACATTACTGACAGCATCGAATGATTCTTTAAAACGGCTGAAAGATAAATTTTTCCATAAGTTTTAATAATTTTTCCAGAATGATATAAAATTTAGCTAAGCACTTCGAGAAGCATCTAACTGCCAAAATATAAAATGATTTAAAATATCTAAAATATTTTCATTTAAATGGAATAATAGTCTTGAATGTAAATCAATCTATTTTGTTAAGGTGACAAAGTTTTTTAATTAATGAAAAATTAATCATTTCTTTCATTGTCTCGAAAACCTCCATTGAATCCTTTTCCTTGTTTTAAATTATTTGTGAGTTAGGTTTGGGAAAAATCAGTGGATTTTTACAGCATTTAAACTATCTGTGTGTTCCACTTTTATTTAGACAGTTATGTTTTCAATTCTGATATAATCGCAAATATTATAATAATATCTTTTAACTCGTGTATTTTTTGGAAATTTTTATCTTTCCATTATAAAAATGGAATGATAACAATATGGATATGGATTGACCTACATTGTCTCTTGGCAACTGATTCTTTAAGAACCAATCCGTCACAGATAAATTGCTTAGATATGTTAAAGCCAGCGTAATTGAAACAGCATACACCAAATTTGTAAGTAACTATTAAATTTTTAAATTATTAATGTTTTCTGCAGTGAAAGTATCTACTGAAGCTAAAATTGTTATAATAATGAAATAAATAACAGTTTTTTAAATTTTTTTGTTTTTGATATTATATTTATTTTCAGATATTAATAATTAAATTCTCTCAAAACCCTTTAACATTAAATTATGATGTATGTTACACGCAACAATTTTTTTGGATAACTTTATCATTATATATTTTATAAGTATGATGTATACTGTAACTGTATCCAAAAGCTATTTATTAGAGTTAAACATGTATTTCTACTCGGAAAAATGTTGTCCATGAAGAATAATTTTATCTTTTATGATGTTTGAGTCAATAAATATTATACTAGATAAATATAGATACGGATTTTCATCCAGTTATAAATTGACGTGATCTAAAATGTTTGAAATGGTGATAATCAAAGCTTTGTATCTCGGTTATTTTTGGCAGAAAAAGAATGAAATTTTTTTATATATATAAAAGGTTTCACTTTTCCACCTTCATTTCCAATGATCTTATTTTAGTTGATTTAATTCAGTTTTCTTTTTTAGTTTCTTTTATTTGAAAGTTTCTTTCTGTTTTGTATTTAGTGAGTTTTAAATTTCTATTTCTTTTCACCATTTTAGCAAAGTAAGCCAACAAAACGTGGTAAAATGTAAGATTACAGTCTAGATTCTTGTTAGGCATGCCAAAATCAGGCCAACTTTCCAAAACTTTCCACAAGTAGGTTCAAAAACAGTTAAAATATAAGGTATCAAATGTCTGCTAAGATTGCAATAGCGCCAATGTGAGGTTTACATTTGGCGAAAAGTAGTCCCCAAAAATTGTATTCGGGTAAACTGACGGTCTGAAAAATTTGGGTATCTTGGACAATACAAATGTAGACAGTTTGTTCTTATATTTCAGTTACTTTTTCATTAAGTAAAATCTATAATTGATTTCATTGATGAAAATTCAATTTGTGTTCAATTTTATTTTATTATTGCAATGGAATATCCATTAGACTTTTTTTTTCACTTGTTGAAACCCATTCATATTTCAAAATGAGCCTTGACACTCTATTGTCAAAAAAATAATAAATAAATAAAATAGATAAATAAAAATAGTTTAATTAAGTTTCGAAGAGAGAGAGGACACTTTCGAATTTTAAATTTCGCTTTTATTCCATCCCGGGAGGCATAATTTATGTACATGAAGCACGGACAAAATACGTCCGTTCGCAGACAGGAAACAAGAGCTAAAGAGAGCAAAAAAAGAGAAGAGAGAGAAAAAAATTTTCCCCAATGTTTATATATTATGAGAATTTGATAGTGATTGCTTTACGCTGTCGATTTAGGTAAGGGAATCATAGGGATCTTTTAAAAAGAACTCGCTTATGTTGACAATATTTTATCCCTTCACTCGGAGCGTGTGAACCGCTGATTTAAGAATTTTTACAACGCTTTTTTTGATTTAATTAAATAAAAAATGTGGTATGGGATCAGGAAATAAGAGAAGATTTTAAAATGAAGTTAATATGGGTTAAATTGATTAATTAGAACTGAAATTAGATCTTAATATATATATATATGAATAAACAATTTATTTCACTATTGAAGAACAATAATTTGTAGTTGGGGGGTGGGGTGGAATACGTTTCATCAAAAAGTTAAGCAAAAGCAAGTTTAGTTTACCTAAAACCAAAAGCAAGGGGACAGAAATTTTGAGATTTCTTTCACCTGTTTCAACTTTTGGAAAGAAAGCGCAGATGTAAAGGAGGTGGAAATGCGTAGGTGTTTGTCCCTTCGCTCGTGGCGTGCGAAATAAAAGAGTCGTCGATTTTTTTAGAGCGCGTGTTAGAAATAACCAAATCAAAAGTGCGATTTGAATCAGAAAATAAAAGAAAATTTTAGAACAAAGTAACATGGACAAATTTAAGAAAAAGGTTTGGTAATTAATTAAAATGTAAATTAAAGTGGATAAGATTGAATGGAATGGATATAAATAAAACTAATAAAGTTCATTATTGGCCGCTTAAAACAGTAAGGAATGTCGTTTCCCGTGAGAATAGACAAATATTTTGCCATTATGATGATAAGCAAGGATTTAATGTTTCCTTAAGAACGTCTCATTATCTGACTGCCAATACACATGGGGTTGTTACCACATTCTAAGATTCCGTTTTGGTCTATTTCCTGCCCCAGTAATATTTCAAAAAATTACTTGATCTATTCTGAAAAGTTTAGAAAATGCAAAGTGTTCAATAGATGAGATTTTTTAATCGGATCATTACCACAAACAAGTTACAAAAGTCGATTAAAAATGGTTTTCAAATACTATTTGATCATGGAGTACTCCTTAGCAAATGCTATTTGATCATGGAGTACTCCTTAGCAAATGCTATTTGATCATGGAGTACTCCTTAGCAAATGCTATTTGATCATGGAGTGTTTGATCATGGAGTACTCCTTAGCAAATGCTATTTGATCATGGAGTACTCCTTAGCAAATGCTATTTGATCATGGAGTGCTCCTTAGCAAATGCTATTTGATCATGGAGTACTCCTTAGCAAATGCTATTTGATCATGGAGTACTCCTTAGCAAATGCTATTTGATCATGGAGTGCTCCTTAGCAAATGCTATTTGATCATGGTGTAATCCTTAGCAAAGAAAAATGTGTTTTTAGCAATAATGAAATAATGCTTCTAGGACGTGCGATTGCTTTTGAAAGCAATGAGATAGATAGATCCAAAATTAAGATTTTCGATAGTTTGAAAACTCTGCCATGTTTTACCAAATTATTGAGATCTATCGTCTAAGGTAAAATTATGTGTCCAAATTTATTCCTGATAATTCAATAAATTCACAGCTTTTGCGTAAATTTCTTCGCAAAATATTATTTGGCTTTGGTCAACTGATGGAAAAAACTTTCTTTAAAATGAACGGCGTTTGACAAAATAAGCCAAAATTGTCTTACTAAATAAGCCAGAGGTAGTTTTCACATACATTCTGATGTCGTAGAAGTTCAAGAAAGCAGACCTAGTGCGGTTTTTTATTTTTATCATGTGAGAACATGATGTTGTTTTGGGTAGAAGGTTTGAAGCTCAAAATCGCGTAGGTAATTAATATTGAAGCTCGAAATCGCGAAGGCAATGAATAAATCATAAATGGCAATTTTCATCATCATCTTTTAATCGCATATATTTTTTTGCCTGCTTTTACCAGTACTGCATTATTCTTACGTATGCTTCTTTGACAGCAGAAGCGTTTTCAAAAGGTTGGCGTAGAATTATGACATCATATCTGTTATTTTCATGAAATGTAATTTTCTTTCGGAGGAAATTAAATAACTTAATTTTTATAATATGTACAAAAAAACTTCACTCCCGTTTAATAACAGTTTTGATAAAAGTATTTTCTCTTTCCTTCAAAGGGGAAATATATCACTTCATTCATTCTTAAGTGGGAAACACTGAATGATTTGGCACCTGTTCTAAGATTAATGCATTATGAAACTGCTTTATGATCTCAGAAATTAGAAAACAGCAGTTTGTGTTTACAAAAATATTGTTTTCATAACAATTCTATATAGACTAATATGTTTAAAAATGTATTGGTAAATAGTTTATCATTTGAAAATCGCACTGCTATGGAAATGCTATTTATTCAGCTTACAAACGTAGCATTCCTTTTTGTGAGAACGTGATATTGTTTTGGTTGGGGGGATTGAAACTAGAAATCGTGGAGGCAATGAATAAAACATAAATGCAAATTTTCATTTACAATTTTTTCTTGGCTGACAAAAAAGTTTTGGAGCTCTGGTAAACCGGTTTAAACTGGTTAATGACTTAAATGAATTAAGACATTAATGACTTAAAAATAATAATATTCTGACATGATAACTTGAAATTTCCGATTGTAGATTTCATTTTAATTTTTATTTATTTATCTTTTTGCAAATTTTTTAAAATTTTCTCAACAGCATTATTTAGAATTATATGTATTTGCTACTTGCTATAGTTGCAAAATTCTTCGTGATTATAATTGTGATAAATTAAAAGTAATTGAAACTAATTGAATCCTAAACCTTTATTGAATCCTTAAACCTTATCCTAATCCTAAACCTAATTGAATCCTAAACCTTTATTGAATCCTTAAACCTTATCCTAATCCTAAACCTAATTGAATCCTAAACCTTTATTGAATCCTTAAACCTTATCCTAATCCTAAACCTAATTGAATCCTAAACCTTTAGAAATTATTTGTCATCACCATCACGTTCTTTATAACATCTATTGTTTCATAAGCAATATATTCTCCAAAAAAAGATGAATAAATGAGACTCTGATGCTTAAGACCTTGAATGAAAAGTTTAATTTATATAAATTTCATTTAAAATACTGCACCACTTTTTACAGAATTTTTTTTTTCGTAAAAAATGGTGCATCTCTTAAGCCTTAATTTCAGGGGATTTTCGGGTCACGAGGGGTCAATATTGTTGGACAAAAATTCAGACTTCCCACAAAAAAATCCCTTGTTTTGAATATTGAATGTATATATATATATATATATATATATATATATATATATATATATATATATATATATATATATATATATATATATATATATATATATATATATATATATATATATATATATATATATATATATATATATATATATATATATATATATATATATATATATATATATATATATATATATATATATATATATATATATATATATATATATATATATATATATATATATATATATATATATATATATATATATATATATATAAGCTTTAAAACAAAGAGTGACTTAGGGATCATGGTCGGTAAAAAACTGCATTGTTATGAGAATCATTGCAATAGGTAGTCCCCGTATAGGGGTCAGCTTAGCGTGGTTGGTAGGGCGTTGAATTCGCATTCCTTGGGTTGTGAGTTCGAACGCGCCAACCGAAGACTCTCCGTGTGTGGTGGCGGCTGGTGAACGTATAAATCTGTCGTGGTCACAATGTCCTCCATGTCGAGAGCATTACCGTTGGGGAATCCTGAATCTGAGGTGATCGCTCTCTGGTTCTGGTTTAAATAACGATCTGTGGTTGAGTGAATGAAAGGCATGAATAAAGTCCACTCCGTAAAAGAGGTTGTGACACGTGAGTATCTAAGCCATACTCTTGGCCCTAGACGGCGCTACTGAAAAACAAGAGATGCAAAAATTTCGGCTTAAATTCGCTAACTTAGTCAGCGGGTTTGACTTTGACAAGTGCCATTAGAAACAACAACAGCAGTTTCCTTATAGGAAACTACCTAAAATTACTTTCTCAAGCATAACGACCTTGGGAAGCCCTATTAGTACCTTAATTCCTCTAAATTCATTTCCATGCCGACCCAGAATGTCTCTGTTGATATTTCCACGAAAAACTACAGAAAGGGAACAGTTAAGTAACAATCTATACAAAAACTCTACAATATTTATAAAAAAAGCGACTTCTTTAGATTGAAAGTAGCACAGAAAGAAACAAAATTCTTGTAATCCTTTCTTCGGCTTCAGATTCTTCCTGTTTTTAATTCTTTATTACATTTGATGGGGGATATTCAAAACTTATTCACGCCACAGTTATTATCTTTTTCACATTCTCGTATACTTATAGTGATCTTCAAAAAATTTGAACTCGTGATTTTGACGAATCTACAGATTTTAGACCTCTCTGAATTCAGAAAACACATTTTTGAAAATGTCCGTCTGTCTATCTGATAACTCAAAATCGCTTTGAGTTAGATTGTTAGAATTAGGTATACAATTTTTATTCCGAATTTGCAGATTTCTATCAAATTTTGAGCAAGCTCCATTCACATGAAGTCTGTCTGTCCTGCTGATCGAATGTAATTTAACGTGATAACTACGAAACGAAGAGAGCTAGATAGATAAAATTAGGTGTGCAAGTTTAACATCTGTATTTTAGACACCTATAAAATTTTAGTCAAATCGAACAACGTGTTATCTGTCTGTCGGCTTGTGCTTTCAGAAACATGTTAACGCTATAATTAAAAGATGTAACAAATATAATAAAGGTATGGGATTAGGTATGGGATTTCTTGCCTACAAATGCAGTTTTGAGTTTATCTTTGTTTCAATCGCCTATGAAAAACGTTTCTAAAACAGAAATTTGATTTTCTGATACTATGACGTGAATGCCGAGGATTAATCGCTAGGATGACACGATAGATTCAGTAAAAAGGCTAAATTTCCTCCAAAAGTTAATATTTCGTAACCGTTGCCATGGAAGGCGTCCTCTGGCATGATAAGTGCATTAGAGAGTATGCGAGAAAGTTTTTGGGAGACCAATCATGCTAGTTGAATGTGAAATTGTTGTTCAGCCAGCTTCAGCTCATCTTTCTCAAAATCTTGCTAAGATTCCTTCAACAATTCTTCACAACAATTAGCTATTCTAGTGATATTTTTCCTTCCTACTGCTGTGTGGTGAATTCCAATTACATTGCTTTACCAACAACAACTGATTCTGGCCATGTAGTGTGTGGGATCATTTGGAAGATTTAAATATTATTAACTTATTGTTATTCATTCATTAATTCATGTGCTATTTTAATAACTAATTTATTTTATTAAATGTTTTATTAATTAACAATTTTTTGTGATTTGTGTCGTAAAAAATAGTTTTGGTGATATTCAAATATTTTATTAATTAGTTTGTTAAAAAGAAAAGATGCTATAAAATTTGTAAGAACTATGACACTTGTCACCCATTTAGCACCATTGTAAATTTTAGTTAAGGATTTAACCTGTGCGATAAAAAACGTCGCCAAAAAAAGTTGTAGCGTTAGATTTATACGCAAGTTGGCATAGGTTTTGGCGAGGTTTTTTTGAATTAAGTCCAAATTATTTGGCGACTTTTCGTTTGCGCCTTTTTAACCAAAAGTAACTAAGTACATCTGGCACTTGGGGAGACATTTACGCTTTTAAACAAATATTTTACCTATGTTTACCTTTTTTTTTTTATCTAAGATAAACATCCGGCAGACAGATTCATTTCGTCATTAACAAATCAGTTATATTTCCTGTTTGAAGTCTCATCTTCTTATCCTCCATTTAATAACTATTAAGAACTCATTAGAACCGTTAATCCTCCCAGAGACAATAATATTAAAAAGGTGTCCCAAAAAACGTAAGCAAATAATAGTGGAAAATTTTTAGTGTGCAAGTTGTTTTCAATGAGCAAACATTTTGGTTTTTTCAGAAAACCATCGTTGAATAAATTCATTCTTGCACAGCTTCGATGATTAATATTTTTATATTCTACTATTTCATAACTTCCACTATATTCTACAATTTCATAACGGAATATTTACTTATTGTTACAGATTCTACTTAGTAAGACATGTCTTCATCCTACGAAGAACTCTTGGAACTCAAAAATTTTCTGCCGTACCATTTCGATCACCTGACTCCTCGAATGATACAGATAGCAAAGGATGAGTTGAACGAAAACGAAAACAACCGTTCTTCTTCAATCGAAGAACTTAGGAAATTAATTTTTAGTAAGTATTCTGAATTAACTAATTGAATAAATTCGCACAATATTTTGTTTTAATTTATTTCCTACTAGCTGTACCCGGCGCGTTGCTGCCACAGAAAAAATAATTTTGGAAATACCATTTGAAATTTGAAATAGCTACCTTGTTTAATTAGGAATGATAGAAATAATATTTATTTATTTGCTTGCCGGAGATGAATGCATTCATTAATATTGAATGATATATTAAGAAGAAGTATAAATAATATTTATTCTTTTTTTTCCTTTATTATTCAAGTGCTTTAGGGTAGAAAATATATTATTTTTTTGTTTCTCCGTCTTTAGTAAAGACAAATAAATTTCTTAGCTGTCCGACTCGTGAGCATCCAACATACAATTGGCCATGTGAAAAACATGGATTTTCCAGGTTCAATCCGCACACTTGATTGACCTTGCTCCCTGTTGATGGTCATCAAAATTGCAATTCGAAAGGAGAACAGCTGTCGTTTGAAATCAAAAGGCATATCGGTGGGAATAATTGGAATGCGTGGAATGTGCGCATCTTCTCCATTCGGTTTTCCATTAAGAATAGTCGCCTCAATTCTTTCCGCATGTTGATTTCCGGATTCTCATGTGCGAGATCGGGTATCACATAAAAGTTGACTTTCGATTCTTGCCGCATGTTGATCTTGAGATTCTGAAGTACGTAAATTTGCAATTCGTAAATGATCTGCTTCGTTGATCGCTTTTTGTTCCTCTTTTGCTTGAGAAGCTCGAATTGGTTTATTTCTATGTGCTGCAATGCTAGATCTACTAAGTGACGAACGTTTGGTGACATGTTTTTTTTTTTTTTTTTTTATGTCGAAGCAATCAAAACGATATGCGCTTGCACAACTAAAATAGCGTTTGCCGATTCACTAAATGAATAGAAAAATTACTATTTGCACTGGAAAAATTCTATAATATATAACTTACCTTGATCTTAATCGATAATTAGTTTTGTTAAGTGTGAAATAAACTCTGAATAATATGTGTGGTTTGCCTCAGCCAAAATATTGTACAGGTTGACAATATCTTATGTAGAAGACTATCCAATTATTCTACAATATCTTATGTAGAAGACTATCCAATTATTCTACAATATCTTATGTAGAAGACTATCCAATAAAAAAAAAATAGAGCTTGCATTGAATATTTTCGATTTAATTTCACATACATTGATTGACATCAATCATAATCATTTTATTTTATTTGATAAATGTGCGATTCACTCCGAATGGGAGTTTGCCGTTTATTATTTGTTTTTTGACGATTGTCAATTGTCAATTTTAAAATAATGTTTAATCATAAAAATGTATGAAACGATTGTTTGTGAATTTCACTGTCTTCAAAATAAATGCTGACAATTGTATTATGTACCTATACCTTCGTCCAAGTGCAAGCAATATGTTTGCAAAGTTTTATCGAAATCGGATAAACAGTGCGGCAGCGAACAAACGAACAAACAAATAAACATTTTTATATATTATATATAATATATGAACTTGTTGGATTTTGAATAACTAAGTCTACCCTCTTCTAATAAAAATTCAGCGAAAAGGCATTGTTCTGTTAAAAAAAAATTATTTAAAAAAATCTGTTTTAAGAACATTTATAAGTTCTTTTAATAGTAGTGATTATAATTTTATTGGAATTTAGTTGCTATATCTTTAAATAGATAGTAATTTGTAATAGTGTAAATGCTTTTTTTTATTTTTATAATTTACAAATACTATTTGTTTGTAATTTATAATTCTAAACCGGAAATAATATGGAAGAATTAGAGAAATAATAGAGATAAATTCTTATTTAAGAGTGTATTTGTTATATTTTTTTTATATAGAAAATTTCTTTTTATATCTAGTTCTAACCAGTATGTTGACAACTTAAAAATATCCTTTAATGCTTTTAATAATAAGGGCTTATAATTCTTAATATCTTATCACATCTGTTTAGTATATTAAGGGCTAAATGCTTTGTATTTTTCAGGCCTTTTAAAAATAATTGTCGGATTAAGTGTTTAATACGAGTTTTAAATTCTTCGTTTGATTAATGCTCATTTTGGAGTCTTATATTGCGCACATTTGCATAAACTAAATATATTATTTTAGTTTATGAATTTACACTGTCTTTTTTTTTTCCTTTTTTTGACAGATCTTGTCTTAAGTTTCTTTTTGTTCCAAAAGAATTCATTTGTGGAACATATATGATTTTTTTAATATTAACCATAGTTTATAAAATATTATATTATATACTTTATAAAAAATCATAACATATATCATATAATTCATAAAAGATAAGAAGTTACAGAGGACAACCATCCATTCAGAGTTATGATGTTTTCAACTTCCGCAGCAATATTTTAATTGATATATAAAATGTTCAGAAATCAGCTATTTGTACAGCCAAATTCTTTGCTACGTTATCAACGTTTTCTTTCAGAGATAATGTCTGTATTTCAGAGAATAATAGTTTCCCACCTGATATGCCCTTTTTTTTCTTAATACTTTTCCTGGTCCGCTTGTTGATAAATGGTGAATTTCCAAAGATGCAGACTAGACAGCTATGTAGAACAGCCAAGCCAGTTTAATTATATTAACGTCCTGTTTTAAAGTAACACGAGGGCTATTTTGGGACAGAAATATATTTTTAAACAGCTGTCAGTGGACGAGGACGACAAGAGAGCTGGCATCCCCCTCTCCAAACTTCCACACCACAAAGGCGGCTTTGTTTGGCCCTGACGGATTTAACACGCACCTGAACCGCTTAAACGATGGTTCTTTTGTGTAATCGAGCATCAAAGCTGAAGCCCTCAGGATCCGAAGCCGAGACCTTACCATCAGGACACTTCGGCTCTTGACAGCCAGAGCAAGAGGATTATCAGGACCGTTAGGACAAAAATTTCGACCGTTGGTATGATGTGGAAATTTGGAGAGGTGATGTCAGCTCAAACGTCGTCCTCGTCATCTGATTGCGGTTCACAACTGCGAGAACACTCCCAAAATAACCCTGTTGTTTCTTTAAAACGGGGCTTTAATATAATTAAATTAAACCAAAAAAAGCTTCTATTTTCAGGAAAACATGGTATTATCTTTCTATGCTAATATTTTTTGAATTGTTTTCAGAGGAAAAGAACCTTCAGTGTCGCACCGATGACGAATTACTGCTGCAATTTCTGAGAGCGAGGAGATTCAACGTCAAGAAGGCATTCGCTCGCGTTCAGAGCTTTTTCCAAGTGGCCAGCAAAAGCTTCTCGGATGTCTACGCAAATATGGACGTCGAGATTGCAAAAAAGGCCTTCAGGAGTGGATTCTGCAGCCACCTTCCATACAGAGATAAAGATGGCGCTGCTGTGGTATTCATCAAAATGAGTAAGGATTTTTTTTTTCCCTGTGTGTTCTGGGAAAATGCAGAAGTAGAAAAGGTAGTAACGTCCACTTTCTCCTACGCAGAAGGAGTCAAAAGTTCTGATCGAATTCAGAAGTTTATTATACTCAATCGAATGAAATAAAAAATGTGAGCAGAAATAATTAAAATAAACACCGGTGGTTTTTTTGTTGTCGTGAAATTACAAATTTTTAATGATATTGTTTCGAATCTAAATTATTTTATTGTTTTTCAAATAGACAACTTTCAGTGGAAGATGGATAACCAGCATAATTGTGTTTATCATATTGTTTCGAATTTAATTTATTTGATTGTTTTTCAAATAGACAACTTTCAGCTGAAAGATGGATAACCAGCACAATTGTGTTTATGATAGTGTCTCTAATTTAATTCATTTGACTGTTTT
Source organism: Argiope bruennichi (assembly GCF_947563725.1). Lineage (NCBI taxonomy): Eukaryota > Metazoa > Arthropoda > Arachnida > Araneae > Araneidae > Argiope > Argiope bruennichi. Next base: position 14,881,710 of record NC_079157.1, on the reverse strand, counting down.
TCAAATAGATAACTTTCAGCTGAAAGATGGATAACCAGAATAATTGTGTTTATGATATTGTTTCGAATTTAAATCGTTTGATTGTTTTTCAAATAGACATCTTTCAGTTGGAAGATGGATAACCAGCACAATTGTGTTTATGATAGTGTCTCTAATTTAATTCATTTGACTGTTTTTCAAATAGATAACTTTCAGCTGAAAGATGGATAACCAGAATAATTGTGTTTATGATATTGCTTCGAATTTAAATCGTTTGATTGTTTTTCAAATAGACATCTTTCAGTTGGAAGATGGATAACCAGCACAATTGTGTTTATGATATTGTTTCGAATTTAAATCATTTGATTGATTTTCAAATAGACAACTTTCAGCTGGAAGATGGATAACCAGCACAATTGTGTTTATGATAGTGTCTCTAATTTAATTCATTTGACTGTTTTTCAAATAGATAACTTTCAGCTGAAAGATGGATAACCAGAATAATTGTGTTTATGATATTGCTTCGAATTTAAATCGTTTGATTGTTTTTCAAATAGACATCTTTCAGTTGGAAGATGGATAACCAGCACAATTGTGTTTATGATATTGTTTCGAATTTAAATCATTTGATTGATTTTCAAATAGACAACTTTTAGCTGGAAGATGGATAACCAGCACAATTGTGTTTATGATAGTGTCTCGAATTTAATTCATTTGACTGTTTTGAAAGTTGTCAAATAGACAACTTTCAGCTGAAAGATGGATAACCAGAATAATTGGGTTTATGATATTGCTTCGAATTTAAATCGTTTGATTGTTTTTCAAATAGACATCTTTCAGTTGGAAGATGGATAACCAGCACAATTGTGTTTATGATATTGTTTCGAATTTAAATCATTTGATTGTTTCTCAAAGAGATAACTTTCAGTTGGAAGATGGATAACGAGCACAATTGTGTTTATGATATTGTTTCGAACTAAAATCATATGATTTTCTTTTTCAAATAGACAATGTTTAAATGGAAGATAGATAACCAGGACAATTATGTTTTTAAGGGCATCGTGATGTCAAAGAGCTCGATTTAACAATCCGCGGGAGGATGGACGGAATTCTTGGACTCAAATTTTTGACCTCATGGAATGGCAGAAGGATGGGAAAAAAGTCACTTAACAGTATATATATATATATATAGAGAGAGAGAGAGAGAGAGACGAGACGTTGTATTTTTAATTTTGTTTTATTCTCTCTTTAATATCCATCTCGGGAGCAATTTATTTACAAGTAGACGCAGCGCGACACAAAAGCAGAAGTAAGAAAAAAGCGTAAAACAAAATGATCACTAATCTTATATAACATAGGATTTCCGGCCACGCGCCGATGGAATACATGTTTTGACCTCTGATAAGGGCAAATAAGAGAATATTTTTAGAATGAAGATACTATGGGCTAAATTAAAATAAAATCTTGGAAATTAATTAAATGGAAATTAGAATTTATATATATATATATATATATATATATATATATATATATATATATATATATATATAGAGAGAGAGAGAGAGAGAGAGAGATAATGAAAAACGGAAGAAAGAAACAAAAATAAAGAAGAGAGGAGAATGAATTTTTCGTGAAGAAATAATCGGCAATGTTGGTTGTCTAATTGCAAATGAGTCTCAAGGGTTTAGTAGAGGTTCTTAGGATTGTTGTTCTGAATTTGCTTAGTTGCAACATTGTCGTTCTTATCTAATTTATCAAAAAAATCTGGTGGACAGCTTTTTAAGGAATTCACTAAGAATGGATAATGGGATATTTTTTTTTTGTCAATATTCCATACAAATCACAGCATACTGATTATTTGCCTCACTGTCCTTTTTTGAAGAGATTTTAATTCTTGTATTAGTTCCTTAGCTACAGTCATCTAAACGATAAGTGCATGAGAAATCAGCAATATTAAGATGGTTTTAAAAATGAGTAGATTTTTTTTTATTTCTCTTTTAAATCCTAGAGCTCAATTGCATTAAAATTTTCTCAAAAACAATAGGTCTACACTGTTTATGTATAAAACACTTTTCGCTAATCATGAACATCCAATTAAATAAGAGATTTTATTGAAATTAAAATTCAGCAGGAGGAGGGAAATCTATGTATGTAACTTCATCCTACGGCCTCTCCAAACGCCTGCAAATCCCCACTGTCTCTTCGCTTTAGCTGTATTCTACTACCAACTCACTACTACACGACTGACTACTCCACACACGACTCGATGTTGCTTCTACAATAAATTCCAGGATTCGGCACACAACTCAATTCAGCAAACGCTTCAGCTCCACTCAACACCTGCGTTTCACTGGACTAATCCAACTAATTTACTGTTGAATCGCTATGTGACTTTAAACCTCTCGACGACACTATACATGCTTGTCTTCAGATTAGACTGCCGGCCTTTTATAATTCCTGGAGCCGGGTAGAGAGGGTTCTGGAATAATCAGGCATATCTTGGTTCCTATTGGCTCTATCGTCAAAATTCTGGAAGATTCTAGTGTTATCTATTTTGGCGACAAAGTCGCCAAATTCGTCGCCAAGTTTTGGATCAATGATTCTGCATCCAATCAGCATCCAACAGAGCTCACCGTAAAACGATATTTCCAGTGATTGAACTAATCGTGTTGGGAAGCAACATTGCAGATTTGTAACAATATGTTAATAAGTGCTCAATTTGTCCAGAATAAAGCCTTCTTTTATTTTGTTCAATAATTTTCAATTCTCACCTTAAAAGGGAAAATGAAAAAGATACTATTATAGATTATGTTCAAATTTTCAAAACTTCCTTCAGTTACAAAGAATACTACGCTGCATATTATCAGAATTTGTAATAAAAGAAGAAGAATTAAATATTAAAATTTAAAAAGACGAAAATTATTAAAAGACTTTTTTATTAACAGTACATATTTTATTAACATACTGCAAGAATCGTATTTAATCAGAAATTTGTAACCTAATCAAAAAAATTTCTTTACTAATGCATTTTTAAAAATAATTAATTAATTAATCGTTTGATAATGAGAGAATAGTGTGACTCATCATTGTTAATTATGATACAGATTTAATGACTCGAGTCTTCTTTTAAGGCAACTGGAATACAGACGAGATCGACGCTTTCGGTGCCTTGAACTGTGTTACTGCAGCGGTCCTCGCGGCTGTGGATTATCCGGCCACTCAGGTATGTGGTCTTAAAGTTGTGGCCGACATCAGAGGAACCACCCTACAACATATGAGGAGTCTCACACCCAGATTTTTGTACCTGTTGTCCAAAGGTCTTCGAGTAAGTTTCCGCTCACAAACAATGGAGGAATGGATTGTTTTTCTTTCATAAAATGAAAAATCTTCTTCGTTGTTTTCTTTCATCTTTTGTTGTTTTAGTATTTCATAAAATGTAAAAGAATGAAAAGAATCTCATTTCTGTATTAAGCGCATACCATTGGCGAATATAATTTAAGAAAGAGCCTATTACAGTGCGATCTTTGGAGGCTTTTACTTTCTCGTAAAGTATAACAATCGTCAAAAAATTTGATCATGAGATTTTGAGAAATCTACTTGTTGTAGACCTCTCTGATTTCGAAAAACACATTTCAGGGAAACGTCGGTCTCTCTGTCTGTGACAAAGATAACTCAAAACGATTTGACTCAGACAGATGAAATTCGGCTTACGAGCTTCATACTAAATTTGTATGTTTCTATCAAATTTTGAACTAAATCCTCTCAGAGGAAGTCATTCTGTTTGGCTGTTGGAATATAATTTAACATGATAACTACAAAAAGAGAGAGCTGGTAGATCGGTTCACAGATTTAACATCTACAGTCTAGCCACCTATCAAATTTTGAGCCAAATCCAACAAAGGATTGACTGTTTTTTGGTCTACATTTCCAAAAACACGTAAACGCGATAATTTAAAGACGCAATGACTTAAATATATGATTTATTAAGTGATTTAGTGAGTATAAGTGCATATTTATGTCAAATATTTTGTGTCGGTTGGTAAAAACGCGCCTAAAACACAAATTCGATTTTCGGACCCTGTTAACCACATACTAGGGAATAATAGCCAAGTAACTCGCCAAGGGTGATACGATAGATTCGGCAAACATACTAAATTCATTTCATAAATATTGTACACTAATGCTATGCAAAGCGCTCCCCGGGATAACATTTTTATTAGAGTGAAAGTTATGGAAAGTGTTATTGTATTCCCACTGCGGTTTTTTTGGTGATTATGTGTTAACACATGGTGAACACACAATTACCTTTATTTTTAAATTATTACAATACATAATTCAATTTTCTCATTTTCAGAAGATAATTTTTAATTTATTACAATACATAATTAAATTTTCTCATTTTCAGAAGATAATTTTTAATTTATTACAATACATAATTAAATTTTCTCATTTTCAGAAGATAATTTTTAATTTATTACAATACATAATTAAATTTTCTCATTTTCAGAAGATAATTTTTAATTTATTACAATACATGATTAAATTTTCTCATTTTCAGAAGATAATTTTTAATTTATTACAATACATGATTAAAGTTTCTCATTTTCAGAAGATAATTTTTAATTTATTACAATACATAATTAAATTTTCTCATTTTCAGAAGATAATTTTTAATTTATTACAATACATAATTAAAGTTTCTCATTTTGAGAAGATAATTTTTAACTTATTACAATACATAATTAAAGTTTCCCATTTTCAGAAGATAATTTTTAATTTATTACAATACATAATTAAAGTTTCTCATTTTCAGAAGATAATTTTTAATTTATTACAATACATAATTAAATTTTCTCATTTTCAGAAGATAATTTTTAATTTATTACAATACATAATTAAAGTTTCTCATTTTCAGAAGACATTGCCTAAACTCCAATTATGGTATTGTATGACACAAAACATACATACAAAAGATTTTTTAAAAAATAAAGACATTTAAATTTAAATCTTAGAAAAACGTACTGAGAATTTAAAATCGTAAACACATAATTTTAATTCATTAAAATCATTTGAAAAATTTAAATAATACCTGCATCCAATCTTAAAATCATTAAAAATATATTAAGAACTTAAAAATATATTAAATTGTATGCTCTTACACTCGACAGAATTAAAAGGAATATGTGAATATTAAGACGTTTAAATGAAATAAATTCGAAATTTATGTAAAGCAATAAATATTTATTTGTTTATGAATATTAAATAATTGATATTTTTGATATAATTAAGTTTAAACAACATGTTTTCAATTAAGTGATTACCTTTAAACATATTGATGGGTACAGCAAAGTTTATAAAATGATTTGTGACTTTATAAATAAAACAGCACACAACAATGATCTCCGTCAGGAGTTTAAACTTGAAATGTAAAACTATTGCGCGAACAAGATCAAGATATATCTTTAGAATTTAAACGATTCATTTTATATTATAAATAATGAATATATATTTAATTTGCATTTTCCCTTAATTTTGTTTTAATATTTAAAGCAAGAATCTGACATATGATTATAATATTCAAATTTTGAGTGGAAAATAGGAAATACAGAACTTTAAGATCTTCATCATTAGAGTTTATTTTTAGTTTACTTTTACGATTACTTTACCTTTATCATTGAATCTAAAATGTTTATTAACTTCGAAAAGTGTGATGTCAGTTCGTGGTCTGTGTCATCAGTTCCAATAAAATCATAACACGTAAATCAGTAACTAAACCGGAGAAAAAAAAACCAGACTTTTTGATTTGATAAAGACAATTTAAGTTTTGATATTCACAAATTTAACTAAGAATATTACATATTCCAATATACAGAATTTCTGTATCTTCTTAATCTCAATATATATAGATTTGAAGAAAGAGTTGTACCATGGGACAATTTTGAAAAGAATATTTTTTTAACTGTGATAAACTTTAAAAGCTGTACAATTCAAACTTTTTTCAAACCAGTCATTTAATAAAAGTACTACTACATATCATTTAAGAAAAGGTGTAATAAGGTTTTCTTTTCTATTTTTGTATTCTTGCAAATATTCCAAGATGTAACATTAAATCTTAAAATTGGGGCTGGAAACAAAATAAATAAATAAAGGCTCATATTTCTTACAAAAAGAAAGAAATATTTTTTAAAACACATTCAAAACTAAATATAGTAATATAATTAAAACTAACTGGTTAACTAATATATAATTATATTGTTAATATGATTATTGCCAATCTTGGCATCTTTGATAACAGAAAGAAAAATATATTCACTTAATTTTTTTTTCTAAATAAAATTATTTCAGAAATTATAACTATAAAGTCGATGCCCTATCATTCGGATATCTTTTATCCGATTAAAAACTCTGCTATCCAATAGAATAAAAACAAATGTTTTGAAAAAATGCTATTGGATAATCTTTTTTATGCTATTGGATAACTCAGAGATTTATTTTTAAATGGTATTTTTGAACTTGGCGCCTTTAATAAATGTTTTTAAAAACTGATTAGGTTTTTCTCGATATTTTTAGATGGTATTTTTTATCATGTCATATCTTTATTCCAGGATACTCTGCCAATCCAATTTAAAGGCATACATCTTATCAATTCTTCATCCATATTTCGATGCCTTTGGGCTGTTATCCATATTTTTCTAAGCGAAAAAATGAGAAAGCGGGTAAGTTAATTTAATCATACAAATTAGCTGTTAAGCTGTCCAATTAGAGTAGATGTCTTGTGCATATTAAACCATGTTTGCCTTAAGTAAAACTGTTTAATTGAATTAATAATATAGGTATTATACAAGATAATAGAAAACGTTTCCTTGCATTTAATTTTCAAAAAATATAATGTTTGGATCGCGAGTTCGCAAATTGTACAGACTAAGTCTATCGAAAAGGATACCGACGTGATCTGATTGGTTTAAGCCTTGGCATCTTTTTGGCAATGTTTTTCACTCATAATAGTGTAGTTTTCCCTTATTTGGCTCAAACCTTGTTCCTTTCATTAGTTTTATGGAAGATACGAGTGAATATCAACACGAGCTAATTTTTATTGATATAATTGTTTTCTCTAAATATTACTAGTAATACTACTAATACTAATTATTATTATTATTAATAATAAATATTACTAATAATACTAGTAATACAAGTAACTAATGTTGTTTATGCACAGAAGTATGAAAACTAAATGAAAGTAATTACTCAACATATGATGCAGCAATGAAATAATTCTTATTTTTCTATGATTTTTGTTCCTTTATTAGATAATTTATGCAGTTATTGAAACTTGTTGCTGACTTTTGTTACTTTCCCATCAACTACATATGGTAGGAGGCATTAATATTACATGTACCAAAAGTATAAATATGTAAGCTTTAACGGAATATGTGGTTTCGTCGCTAATTTCTCTAGTTATATCAAAGTAATATTAAGAAGATAAACACACAAAAAGATTTTTAATAAATTGTAATTTTTATATTTCCTGAATTTACGTTTCAGGATTTGATCTTTTCTGCTGTATATATGTTCCAGATTAATATTACATGTATTTCAGTATGGCATCTTTTGCCAAAAAGATGCCAAGGCTTAAACCAATCAGAGCACGTAGGTATCCTTTGCCATAGACTTAGTCTGTACAATTTGCGAACTCGCGTTTGGATCTTTATTTAATTTCATACAGTCACGTGCTGAAAATTACATATTTATATATATTTAATTTAAAATTATAGTTAACTTATTTTTTAATTCGAGCTTATGTCAATATGATGGCAACGCGTTGAGTGAAGTTTTTTTTTTCTATTTAACGTGCAATTCGCTCGTGCAACTTAAAATTTATTATTATTTTGCGCAAAATAAATTGTTGAAAAATGTGATTAAATTATTTTTTAAAAAAATTAATTTGTTCGTTAAAATATTAGTATAATTGAAAAGATTATTTTTTAAATTTCAATATGATCTAAAAATCAATTTTGTGCTGTAATATTTTCGAAAGTTATAGCGAAAAATTTCTGGAATTTCGCTTAATTTTCAATTAACTCCACGATTCACATTTTTGGCCTTTGAAGTATATACGTGCCAAATTTGGTAGCTCTAGGTCGAACGGTCTGGCCTGTAGAGCGCCAACATACGCCCACACACACACACACACACACACACACACACTCACACACAACCATACACACACAATCTCTCTCTCTCTCTCTCTCTCTCACACACACACACACAGCCATATACACACAATCTCTCACTCTCTATCTCTCACTCTCACACACACACACAACCATACACACACAATCTCTCTCTCTCTCACACACACACACAACCATACACACACAATCTCTCTCTCTCTCTCTCACACACACACACACACACACACAACCATACACACACAATCTCTCTCTCTCTCTCTCTCTCACACACACACACACACACAACCATACACACACAATCTCTCTCTCTCACACACGCGCAATCACACATATTGAGCTTTATGATAAGTATATATTATTTCTTGGGAAAACGATTTTGTTGGTTGGCGTAACGTTGGAATGGCTAAGCAGTTTCCCCTGATTCAATCTGACTCCCATTTCGAGTCAGTTTGATTCACAAGTTTAAAAGACTTCTGAACTGGAAATCCCAGCCTCCATTGCATCATCTCCATTGGTTTAAGGTTTGCAGTGGGTGACTGGATCTCAATTGGAGTAAGGATCATGATGTAATTATAAATAGAAAACCTTGGTCCTTGGTCCAATGTGAATCAGGCATGGAATCTATTTCACATTTCAAGATTTCAAATAGATTAACTGCTGTATTGAAGGCGATAGATATTTCCATTTCAGAGTTAAGATGAAAGAAGTGTTTACTTTTATGATATTGCGTGAAATTATTCCATTGAAAATCTAACGAAGCCAGATAATGTATCAATATATCTTGGGCCTTGAAAGAATTTCATTACCGGAACTTCCTAACGTTAGAAGAGGGTCAAAATTCTTATATAAAATTCATTAAATCTTTTAGAAGAGTTAAAAATTGCAGTGAAAAAAGTCGGGAGTCTTCTTAGCATTCTTCATGAAATGTGGCAGAATTTTGCAGCTAACAGTGTGGTTATGAATCATTTAGATTTCCAGTTCTTTACAGATAATTTGGCAGCTGTTGGCTCACAATATTAAAGAAGTAATGTCAATGAACTTTCATGAGCCTTATTTTATCATAAAAAATGAAAGTACTATTTGAAATTATTATGGCTTATTAAAAATAGAATATTCTGATGGCTCATTGTATAAACAAAGTGGAGAAATTAGCTGGTAAAACAAATCCAATTATTTATATTGGGGGCTGTGACTAGATTTTATTTTGTGATACCTTTAGAAATGGAGAATTGTAACATAAGACCGGTGACCATTAATGATGCATTATTTAATCATAAGCTTTTATATGAAATGAAAATTTCCGAAATCGATACAATGGTTGTGGCTGGGGAATTCCTTTGGGGTGTTTCCCATAGAGAATATACAGTGAAGTCGTTTTTTTGTTTTAATTTTTCGTTAAAAAAAATGAGGGCTTTAAAAGAGCAGGAGACTGGCTATGGCATAATTAGAGGCGCTTTCAAAAATCGGAGCAATCAAACCAGCGGTTGAGGCTGGGAACTTGGTTCTTTGATTGTCCTTATTATTTTAAATATTTAGATATTGAATAATTGTTTAGGAAAATTTGAATTTTTCTGAGATTTAATTCGAAAATTATTCTTGAGATCAGAGTTATTTGGAACAATGAATTCGATACTGGTTTTTTTAAAATTATGTTGATAATAAATAAGTTGCATCCCATACTATATGCCCAGATTTTTAAACCTGCAGGATAATAAGCCGTAAGGATAATTTTAAACCTGCAGGATAATAAGCCGTAAGCATAATTTTCCTAATAGGATGATAAATATAGAAGGATGGGATTTTTGAAATGGCAATTTATTGTTTTTATAATTTTAGAACGTTTGGATGTTCATGTCATTTGAACCATAGATTGTTTTTCAAATTTCAACTTCATAAAAATGATGGTTCAAAAATGTGGTATTGCTAAAGGTTTTTGATTTTGATATGTAGTTTGTCTTTATATTTAATTGAGAAATTATTATAAATTTTCTTCACTGGCTGTTTTCGCAGTTCCTATTATTATTTTTTATAAAATTAATATTTAAATGTTGATGTTTATAGTGCCGTTCGAATTAAATTTCCTTTCTGAAGATTTTAAAAGGTTTAATTTTACAATTAATACAATACAATAATTACATACAATTTAATTTATTTTCATTTAGAGTAGAGTTATACATTTGATTATCTGATTTTAACTCGACAGTAGGTGGACAAGGTTTTAAGAGACATTGATATTTTGTAATAAGGCTGAAGAAATAGAAATGAAAGATCAATGATAACACTGCCATCAACTAAAAATCACGCTTTGATTTTAGGAACTTAGTTGATAAAAATTGGGACGATGAAAGAAGAGTGCAACGACATTTGATGAATCTGATTTTAACTTGGCAATAGGTAGACGCGGCTTTAAGAGGCATCAGATATTCTGTAATAAAGTTGCAGAAATAGGAGTTTAAAATCAATGAAGGGCAATACTATCAACTAAAAGTCACATTAGAATTTTACGCGAGTTCGCAAATTGTACAGACTAAGTATATGACAAAGGATACCGACGTGCTGTGATTGGTTTAAGCCTTGGCATCTTTTTGGCAATGTTTTGCACTCATAATAGTGTAGTTTTCGCTTATTTGGCTTCATCCTTGTACCTTTCATTCGTTTTATGGAAGATACGAGTGAATATCCACACGATCTAATTTTTAATGATATAATTGTTTTCTCTAAATATTACTAGTAATACTGCTAATACTAATTAATAATAATAATAATAAATATTACTAATAATACTAGTAATACAAGTAACTAATGTTGTTTATGCACAGAAATATAAAAACTAAATGAAAATAATTACTCAACATATGATGCAGTAATTAAATAATTCTTATTTTTCTATGATTTCCGAGTCTTTATTAGATAATGTATGCAGTCATTGAAACTTGTTGCTGAACGTTTGTGACTTTCCCATCCACTACATATGGGGAGATGATTACTTAATGTCCAAAACGTATAAATATGTAAGCTATAACGGAATATGTCATTTCGTAGCTAATTCTTTTAGTTATATCAAAATAATATTAAGAAGAAACACACACAAAAAAAATGCTTTTAATAAATTGTAATTTTTATATTTCCTGAATTTAGGTTTCAGTATTTGATCTTTTCTGCTATATATGTGTTCCAGATTAATATTACATGTAAACCTTAAAAAATAAGGGGGGGGATTAACAAATTTTATTTATTTTTATAAAAATATATTTCTGTTGGGCATCTCTTTGGCAAAACATTGCCAAAAAGATGGCAAGGCTTAAGCCAATCACAGCACATCGGTATCCTTTGTCATATACTTAGTCTGTACAATTTGCGAACTCGCGGAGTTTTTTTTTACATAAAAGTTGAGGTGATTAAAGAAGAGAACAGCGATTTGTTAATGTAACAATAGGATTGACGAGGTTTCTGGAGACATTAAATATTTTGTGACAAAGTTGTAGAAATGGGAATTGAGAGTAAATGATGGCAATATCATCAACTAAAAAGCACATTAGGAGCTTAGTTGATAAAATTTGAGATAATGAAAGAAGAGAGTAACCATCCTTAATTACACTATTAATTATTTGTCTAGAACCAGTTTAAAGATGAAAACGCCTACAACCACTTATAAAGTCTTCAGGTAAAGGTTTCATAAAGTCTTTTTTAAAAAGTAATAAATAATTGATAATAATAATTTCGATAAAGTAATTTTTCTTTAATTTTCCATTTTATGCTGTTGTTCTAGTAGCACACATATATTGTATAGTAATGCATGACATTAATTGCAATATTTTATTATGTTTTTGAATATTAAATTATATAATATAATATTAGTTCGGGATAAAAGAAATCCATTATTTTTTAGATAGATGGTTGTAGAGATCGATATCTCGTAAAGTATCGATCAAACAATTTCAGATTTAGGCTCGTTGGAAATGTGACATTTCACACTAAAAAAATTCTGTTGCTGTTTTTCTTTTGGTCTATTTAATTGTGAGTTACAGGTTGTTAAAAATGGAAGTCAACAAAATGAATATTCGGTACATTTTACAGTTTTTCTTTGATAAAGGCGAAACTGCAAGCCAGGGGGCTGAAATTGTGAATGGTGTTTATGGTCCCGATAGTGCAATAGCCAATGACGTGCAATTTTGATTTCGTCGATTCCGTTCAGGTATTTTTTATGTTAAAGAGGATGGATCGAATTTCGACCTACGAAGCCTTGGCTAAACGGAATGAAATTTACCCATTTTTTTAAACGGATGGTGACTGGGGATGAGAAATGAGTCACGTACGGCAACACTGTACGAAAACGATCGTGGTCAAAGCTCTGTGAAGCATCTCAAATGATAGCCAAATCAGGACTAACAGCCAAGTATATCCTGCTATGCATTTGATGGTACTGAAAAGGAATAATTTATTATAGGTTGCTTCCATAAGGTCAAACATTAAAATTTGGATCTCTATTTTCAACAACTGGAACGTTTGATTGACCAGAAATGGCCAGAATTGACCAACAGCACAGGTATTGAGTTCCATCAGGACGCACATGTCTATAGTGGCTCGCCAGGAACTTCAGGAGTTTGGTTGAGAAGTTTTGATGCATCCACCATATAGTTTGAATCTGGCACCATATTTTTCTTGCATTGCAAAACTTTTTTAGCGATAAGAAATTGGCATCAAGAGAATTTTTTCTCCTATAGAGGACAAGACTTCTATGAGAGAGGCATTATGAAGCTATCTTTAGAATAGCAACAAAATATAAAACAAAATGGTGCATATTTGACTAAAATTGGTAATCTGAAATATGTTAAATGAGGTTTTGAAGTTCAATTAAAATAATGGATTTCTTTTTTCCCCAACTTGATATCACACAATATTGTATAACATTATGCTATTATGCAGCAAGATGTTCTGCTTGGGTGTATGCACTTTCAACTTAAGTCTTATTGATCATTTCTTGTTTGAATAACTAGAAAGATAGCATTCACAATGTCAATATGTTACTTTATTTTCATTCTTGCATCTTTCAGGAAACAAAAACAAAAGTATACTAATCATTTTGCTGATAAATTATTTTTTACCTATATTTCAGGTCCACTTTCATGACGACAGTATGGAGAGCTTGCACAAATTCATCTCAAGAGAAATTTTGCCCAAGGAATACGGAGGAGATTATCCCAAATTTGACCCAATCGAGTTGGGTTCTGCGGAACTGGAGAAATTCTTTCCCAAATATTTAGAACTAGCACGTGGCGGCTACATAAAAAATTAGATACTGAAAAAAAATTGGATTTAATACTGTAATATATATATATTTATTTAGGACATTGACTGAGATATGCGTGAAGAACATTATAAAACTGTGAATATATCTTACTGGTATAAAGATTTCGGAACACATATCATTTCACACCTAAGTATGAATCTGTGGCTTAGCAACTGGAATGTAAGAAAGGTAAAGATGTCTGTCCCAGGCGTTCTTAGTACAAGCACTGAAGAAAGAAGATAGTGTTAAATGCTTTTCTAAAGCCAAAATGTGACAATGGGCTTAAAAGTGGAATGAAATTAAAAGGTCGTAACATGATAATATTTTAAATTTGATTTGCCTATGTTTATATAATTTTTAAATATCAAATCTGAATTATTATGATAACATGCATATAAAATTGCATTTAATATCGCCGAAATGTGTTTGCAGGAGATAAAACAATGAAAATTTTATATAAAGTATTTTTATGTGTTTAACGTAAGTCGAAAACGTCGTTTACAAAACAATCACAAAAAACGCGTACGTTATTTATTTCAAAATAAAGTTTATGTTTTATATTATCTGATTGCAAATGTCACTCACTTTATTTGAGTCCCAGATTCTTCGCAATAAAGTAGATATTCTTAACAAAAGCATGAAGCTTATTTTTATGGAATGTTACAACAGCGTTGCCACTTTCACTAAACTAAAAAAAAAATGTTACAAAGTTGCCATTCACTTAAAATTTTGAATTGCAAATTAAATTTCTATTTTTAAATGATTTTTTAAAAATAATCTAATCATGTTTATCAGCAATTTAGCTCGCACGAAATACAAATAAAATTTGACCTGCGCGAGAACGTTACGCGTGCATTGGAAAAAAATTTGATTTTATCAAAGAATTGACATCACATTGACAAAAATTAAAAAAATAAGTTAAATATTATGGCAAATTACTTTATGATACGAAATAAATATAAAGTATCATTTTTCTAAAAAGTAAATGCAAAATATAACAACGTGATTTAAAATTAGAGAAAATTGTGCGGAAAAAAATTAATATTATTGAAAAACTAATTGCTTAAACTCTAAAGTGATGTTAAAATAATTATTTCGTTATAATTTACTTCGAAAATATTAAGGAAACTCTTAACTCTTCGAATAATTTTGATGAAAGGATATGAAAGTTTGAGAAACCCGTTCTTAGTAAGCACCTACTGCATAAGTAGTAACTACACGTCAAATGTGGTAACTCTAGATTCAGTGGTCTGCTCTATAGAGTGTTTGAATCATTTTTTAGCATCTTGTATTTGCCTCATTGAATTCACAGATAATAGAATAAAAACATCTACATATTATTAATTTGTTTTGAGAGCTGTTTACTTTGGGTTATTCACTGTTGAAGATCAGGGGCGATAAATTGTATTATATCCCTAGCGCCTCTTACTCTCGCTTTGCCACTGATATGAGGTAAAAACCTGCAAGTGTATACAAATAAATATGTATATATATATATCCCCTGTTTCACAGATCTTGGTTTTAATCCTACCTTGCTTGTAAATCATTAATTACTATACTTATAGCTTTCTATGGTTTATATTTTAAGAACGTCAACATAACTTCCTTAGAAATATGATACTGTTCTTCGAAAGACATTATTCATTGAACAATATAAATTCAGTTATGATGATAAAATTGCTTGTGTTTTCTAAATAATCTGCAAAATATTTTGTGTCTCAATATTTTGTAATATTCCTCTATTTACAATCTTTTAGAAAAATTATTTTTTTATTTAATTCAAATACTTTTTATCCATTTTACATCATGTTGATTTTTGTTAAGAACTCAAAGGGCAAAATTATAAATTTAAACTGCTATGTATTAGGGAAATAAAAAATTATGCAAATTACTTTTTCGTGATCAAAACCTGCTAGGTCAGTTACTTTGCAAAAAATGTAAAGTTAAAATTTCTTTCAAAAATAAAATCGCAAATTTAATTCAATGTATTTAAATCAGTATTAATTGGGTTTTAGACCATGCATAAGAGCAGAGGAATCAATAAAAAAAAAGAGTAAAAGTAATTATTAATTCTTGATGTCATAAGGTATGATTCAAGATAAATTATTAATTCTTGGTGTCATAAGGTATGATTCAAGATAAATTATTAATTCTTGGTGTCATAAGGTATGATTCAAGGTAAATTATTAATTATTAATTCTTGGTGTCATAAGGTATGATTCAAGGTAAATTATTAATTATTAATTCTTGGTGTCATAAGGTATGATTCAAGATAAATTATTAATTATTAATTCTTGTTGTCATAAGGTATGATTCAAGATAAATTATTAATTATTAATTCTTGGCGTCATAAGGTATGATTCAAGATAATAACTATTCACTATTTCCTAATATTTTTGGTGAGAAACAAAAGTAAAAGTTTTAAATGCCTCACGCCATTCATTTTTATTTTTAAAAAAACGTGTCTCTTCAGATGTACAATTTATAGCAGAAAATGTTCGAAAATTATTTTATAAAATAAATAAATATCATTCAGCTAACATTAAGAAAATAATTCTTTCTTTTTGTAAGCTGAAATGCATAAAAATTTTCTTATTTGTCTCTTTTAGCATTTCGACATTATTTTGCAGATCAATAATACTGGTGTAAGATAGATAATGTTGTATGACTTAAAAAAAAAAAATGAATGAATTTAAAAGCAAGACAAATTAAGAAAGTTCCTATATATATTTGTTTTGAATTCCATCCAAATATTTTCTAAAGATAATCGTGGGATCACCCAAAGAACGTGGGATAAGAAACAAAGAACATGGGAAATATTTTGCCTGGAAACATGAGATAACAACTGCGATGGATAATCAATTTCAGAAGACTCTATGCAAAGAACTAATTAAGGTGTACGTACACACTAGAAGATTTTAAAAAAAAATTTAACTTTAAAAATCCAGTTTTTTTATAGTAGGTCATTAATATATGTTTGAACTCATTTCAGTGAGAAAAAACCATATTACACTAATTATTAATTAATTAAATAATATTTAATGAGCTAATTAGCCTATATTTTGAAACATGATATTTTAAATTCTAATTTGTACAGACACACA
Organism: Argiope bruennichi; assembly: GCF_947563725.1. Taxonomy (NCBI): domain Eukaryota; kingdom Metazoa; phylum Arthropoda; class Arachnida; order Araneae; family Araneidae; genus Argiope; species Argiope bruennichi. Next base: position 14,865,145 of record NC_079157.1, on the reverse strand, counting down.
ATTCTAGTTGGAAATGATGCCTAATATGAGTTTTCATGTTGTCTGCCTCCATCAAGTTTTGAAAATATATAATTTTTTTACCGATTTTTTTATCAACAATGAATAGAAAAATCGAGATTTTTTTCTATAATTTTAACTTTTAAATAGCTATTAAAAATTTATTTCTATAAATATAACTTTGATTGAGGCACAAAACATCCACTATTTCATACAGATTATTTTGGTATGTAAATAATTGCATTTGGTTAATGTCTTGTTGAGTTATGATTGTTTTAATGAAGTAACATAGTGCGAAAATATCATTCTTCATAAAATGAGTTTTTAAAAAACCCGAAACTTGAGTTCTTAGTCAAAATACCTCAAGAAAAATAATTATAACTCGAGAAATATTCCGAATATTGACAACATCTTGGTATCGTTTGAAAGATAAAATATCAGAGAACCTTTTGAAGCAATAAAAAACTATTCGATATTTTGAACGATTTTCAAAGTTTCAAGTGTATACTTACACCTTAAAGAAAAAAGATATAATCTTATAAAATTTACAACCTCAGTTTAACTTAATGCAAGTAATAAATACACAACAGTACAAAAACACAGTTGTATGACAAGTTGTATTCGGTATAACAAATACAATGTGGTGATAATTTGTGTGTGTGTGTGTGTTTGTTTGCTGTTATTCTTGAAATTCAGAAGTGTTCTTAGAAATTATTAGTGCAGCAAGAATTAAAATTCCAAAGATTGTAATTTTAGCCAGTTGTAGTGGTCACTCCAGAACTTTCTGGCATACTCTCTACAGAGCTGGATTAAAGCTTCTAGGAGCCGCCCTTAAGTAATGCGTCTCGGGGCTCTCTTTCTTTAACAAAATGAAAATTATTGATTTTGTGATTTGCAATAATTAACTTAATAGTGAAGATTGATGCCTGGTTTTTAAATAACTTGAAGGCACAGGTTGGTCTTTTTTTGGTTTATTGGTAACAGAAACGTAACATCAACAAATTTAGACTGAAAATTTCTGGATAAACAAAAGGCCCATAATTACGCCTTCCAGGACAATTCATTAATATTGTTTGCCAATGGATTCTAAAACTCTCTTCGCTTTTGCGCATGCGTTAGGATGGGTTTGATTAGGTAAAACAGGGGTGAGAGGAAAGGAACAGATGCTTACATTTAATAATAAAGTAAATATTGGAAATAGCGCACATCTTTCTGTGTGTCACCCCTTAGTGAGATAGAACCGTCGAAAAGTGGTCGTCTCAGAATACTGCGTACGTACTTCGTATCCAAGAAGATATAACAAGGTGTAGCAAGCATAGAGAGCTACACATACCATAACATTCGACAGAGAACCGAGATCAAACCCAACATAATGTTACAAATCTGTAATTTTGCTACCCGGCACAAATAGTGTCATCCTGGAAAAACCGTTAAAAACTTTGTAAGATCTGTCCTGTGCGTGCTGAGCTTGGCGACCATTTGGTGACTTGGCGACGAATTTGGCGAGTTTGGAGACTAAATGGATCATACCGGAAAGTTCGAGAAGTTTCACGATCCATCCAGTAGGAACCAAGATACACTCAGATACGCCCTGATTGGTCTGAAGATTCTAGCCCCGCCTCCCGGAACTATAAAAGACAGGCACTCTGAAGCTGCGAAGAAGTTGTATGGATCGTCAGAAGTCGTGTGTGAGAGGAGTCGGAGTCGCCGACAAGTAAAGAAACTGGATAATGAGACAGCAAGCAAGCTGCTGAATTAGCGATATTAAATGCGTTACGTTATTATGACTAATTGACGGTATTTTGTTGTAGAAAATTTTTTGTAACAATAATAAATGATATTCAAGTTTGTTTCCGGTATAAAAAGAAAATATTCTAGCATCAACAGTGAGACCACGTGGTATTTACATGATTGACAGCTGGCTCCGCCTAAGAAAACCACGTGGTTAACTGAATTCTTAACACAAAACACCCAAAAATAGATATTTCTTTTGGCTTTGATTTAAATAAACAGATTTAAATATAAAATTTTGGCAAACTGAAATAACAGAAGTTATTACTACAGATTACTTAATAAAGAAAAGATTGCTTTCATATTTCGCCTTTAAATTGATCCAGAATTAGAATTTAAATATAATTTTAAATGAAATAGTAAAAGTGCTAACACAACATTTTTTTATACATTCTAGATACTATTCAACGACAGAATCAGAGAGATTTTAAATTATAAAGCAATGTTTCAGGTTAGAATTATAAAACAATGTAATATAAAAAAAAAACATGCAGGAAATAATATTCTAGGAATGCCTTTAGAATAATGTCACAAAATTTAAACAATAATTGATTTCATTTTAAAAGTTTAAATGCACAACTTAATTTTCTCTGATAATAAATAATAATACAAGAGAAAAAATACGGATATTTTGGATCCCCCAGATCTGCGGTGCACTCTAAATAAGCACGTTGCCAACATTGTTTATTTATTAATCCTCTCAGACACTGTAATAAAGGGAATTTTCATCTCCTAGCTCCAAATAAAATTGTAGGCTTTTTGCAAGTCGTAAATACCACAAGTGCTCAGTTTTATTTTCACTGTCCCACACGTAAGAGTTGTCTACTTCGTAGTATAATAAAGAAAACTGGTACTTGTTTATCATTAGTCACGTATCATTCGTGACCTATACTTACGGAAGAGCGTTTTAGCTCCATATTCTGGAGATTGATCTCAGGAATGCGGTTTATACACAAGTACCAGAAAACTGAATATGTATTTTGGATGTTTATTTTCTCGGCCATTTGAAACTAAATTTGACATAGAATTACAACTGAAGTCTCATTATCATGTATCAGATTTCAATATTGTTTAACCCGTAACTGGAAACATGACTTTCCCCACGCGGCGAAACATATGGAACAAAAGTGACTCCGATATTTTTTTTTTATTTTATTTTATTTATTTATTTTGTCTTTTGTAAACAGCATTGGAATTTATTTTGGAAACACAATACATTCTGCAAATCATGTAGGTACCAGAAATATGAAAAATGTTAAATGTCATACTATTAAATGTTGGAAAGATGTTATAAGAAGAAAAAAAATCTAAACAATATTTTAATGAATATTCACTTTCTTTAGGTATTACGGAAGGACATTAATGTTAATAACAGTTAGAAATTAACAAACAAAAATGAAGAGTACAATATTTAAAAATATCATTTTAAGAATATTTCTCTATTCTTTTTGCATTATTCAAATGAAAATCAGTTTCAGAGACATGGAGCCAATGACTCTATAAATAACAAAATATTTGAAAAAGAATAACTCCATTATACGCACGTGTTCATACTTAGACTTTTTCCAGCATACTGCTGAAAGAACAAATTGAAGGTACTGTAGATAATTGAATTGAGCAAGGATAGAACCTGTGACCTTGTGGCTCCACCTCCGCCTCACTGGAGGAAGAGTACTGTGGTGAAAAGCTTATAAGCCAGTTAACAGCTACGAAACACGGGCAATTGCTTTTGTATTGTGGTCTTGTTACTCGGCTGTGAACCACAAGGCCACGGGTTCTGTCCTCTCTCAATTCAATTCTCTGCAGTATTGAGGAGATGATTGTATTCAAAGACAAAATACCACGTGATAATCAAAGCTAATGAACAATGCGAAGTCATTTTGACTGCCGTCTCCAGTAACGGGTTAATTCATTGAGTTATTTTGTTTACATGCATATGAAAGTACAGACCGATAGACGGCTAACTCTTTGATGGCATATCAAAATTTTCTAAGGATATATACTTTAAATATTAAAATTTATATCGAATTTCCTCTATTCAAGTCGATACATTTATATACATTTGAAAACTCCTCGTTTGATTTGGTTCAAAATTTGACATGGTCTATATTTTAGATAATAAATCTATGAACCAAATTTCATTCGTCTTGATCTTTTAGTTACGCAGTTCTCATGCTGACGCGTATAGACAGACTTCCTCTGAATAGAGTTTGTTCAAAATTTAACAGATTCAATTTGAAACTTCACATTTTGATATATTTAGAGTAAAAATCATATATATATTTTTTTCAGATCATAAAACGTTTTCAAGTTAAAAAAACAGATACTATAGTTACAAAATTGCAATTTTCAGGAAATTTAGAATGTCAGCATTCGCAAAATATCTATTTCTAATTTTTTTTTTTTTTTTTGCCGATTACGATACTTTGTATACTTCATATATAAAAAAGTAATAGTGATACTTTAGTCATAAATAGATTACAATTTCCGAGTCATATATGATATTTATTGCATTAAACAGCTAATAAATAATATAAATTCCTTGCAGTTTTGTCTATAGAAATTTCTGAGAATTTTGAATATAATTCAGTAGAAGTATTGGAACCTCCTCTCTCCCTACATACCTCCATCCTTGCAAAGTCAGTTCGGTTTTCAGAAAGGAATGCCAAATAAGTTGTATACTAAAAGATCTGTAACATTCATTGTTTTCACATGTAATAATTGATCATTATATATCCCTCTTGAAAGTTTTGGAGTGAATCATAGTTTAACTCCTTCTTCGCCGTTGACGATAACTCTCCAAAGCTGGCAACCCCATTTTCTCTAGTCTAGGACTCCTCCGAAAAATACGGCGTAAGATCTTGATTGGCGATTTTTGAAAAGTGCGCCAAGCAGAGAGTTAAAGAATAATAATATGCAATACAGTAGATGCACTTATATCAAGAACTTAGAATCAAAGTAAAATCTTATAAGTAATGCAATGACAGAGACGTAAAAAAAGGCGAATTTTAGATGGGAATGAAAAAAAAAAATCATTACTCCAAGTTAAATCTTCTCTGATTGCAGCTCCAACGCTTCCAAGTTGTAGCTCCCCTCTTTCTTTCTCTTTTTTTGTGATTTTTGCCATGTTTTTTGTCATCCGCATTGAAATTATCACCAAAACTACTCTTTGCAAGTTATTTTTAAAGGGACATGCTCACAATAAATGTCCAATAACATCCGCAGTTTTCTTTGAAATAAAATAAATGTAACTTAACTTCAGGCAAATGCTGTTTTGGCGGTATAACACTCGTTTGTATTCTAAGCTCATATACGTGTATATAGTTTATCTGTTATAATTTAATGTCCAATTTTGGTAGCAACTCGACGGATATTTTCGGATGGAGCTCGTAATTTTCAATTCCGGTCAGAAGTTGAGGACAACACCTGAGCAGGAAACCCCCTCTCCAACTTTCCACAATACACCAAATGAGAGCCTATTTGCCCCACCCCTTCAGATTTAAGATACACCTTATGAGATTTTATACAGAGAGATCGACAAAATATTAACCAAATGTCGCACATTCATTTTTAAAGATTGTTTTGAAATCTTTCAATTTATTTGTTAGTAAGCAATACTACTAATGGCAGTTTTTGATAATGGGCGTATCCATATTTTCAACAAATGCCGTTATTTATGTAGATTCTTTTTTTATTCATTACTAACTGCCTTTGGCGACCTGCCGGTTCCCCAGTACTAATGATTGCCAAAATTTTCAATTAAATATTTTATGTAACTTAGTCCTTTAATTGTTTTTTCTGCAAAACATTTTTAAGCTTTAGATTTTGATAGTTATATAATTCAGTTATGCTATTAATGTAGGCCTTAAACAGTTTTGTTCATTGTTCTACTTATCTTTCACTTTAATTTTCTGTCAGAGCCCATCAATTTTCAACCTTTAATTAGAGTGGAAATGTTAACCTGAAATTAATATAAAAACATTTTTTATGAAAAAGCCATGCCTTTTTTTAAACATGAGAATTGAAAACAGAGTTGTTCGGCACTGAAATTGTATGTGCACTGCAGAATAATTTTCGTAATTTATATAATATCTTAACGAATTATTCAACAAAAATTTCTCTGGTTCATCGTAAAATTCAGTTTTTAGTTTTTACTTCAAAACATTGAAATAAAATATTTTATTTTATTTCTGTCAGTAAATGTACTTATGAAAAAATTATGAAGTTCAAATTTTACACTATCCTTTTGTTCTGAGGAATCATATTCTGCGGATTACTCCTGACACTTCAACTTTTAAATAAATAAATAAACTTTCCTATCTTCTGCGATCAAATCTGACCTATTTATGAAATTTGTATATATCAACTATCTGACCCGGCAAACGTTGTTCTGCCTTATAAATTATTTCTATTGAATATTTTGATTGTTAATTAAAATAACGAATGTATTGTAAGTGTGTGGGGATGGGATGTATGACAGAAAAAGGAATGGAGCGTTGTAGACTTCGCTGTATGGTAGCTTTGATAACGTTTTTCATCATTTTTTTTAATTACCAATCGCGTGTCATTGCACAGCCATGATGGGTTCTAATTCCGAAGTAAAATAACCGGAGATTCAACTTTCAGTCGTAGAAGGTATGGTGACATGCCTGGCAAATCCAGAGATTTCAAAAACTTCGTTGGATCATTTACAGCTTCGTTAGCATCGCAAACTGTATCGATCGATTTGTATGATACCAAGTCGCCTGGCAACGACTGCTGTATCTTGAAGTTTAAATCGTCGTTTTTTGCTGCCAAAATGGCTCGTTCTTCCAGTCATGCATGATTTATGTATTGTGTGCGTACATCAGGAAATATGCGGTCAATGAGAGCATTTTGCGAATCAAGGACAGTGCAGAAATGAGTGGGCAATTTTTTGCATCCAGTATTTTCATAGAAAGCAACTTTTCCATCGCCGATATCTAACAATTGGTCTGAGAATGTATCAGCAAATGGATCTTGTAGCATTTGGAAGCGCGTGTTTATTTTTAGCTGGACTTTTTCAACATTACGCCATATTGGCAATGATTTCAAGCAAGCGTTGATCTCATCAGCATACGTTGAACGTGGATAGGAACACCCTAATTACCTAGCGTTGTGAAATATACTTTACGACCTATTCTCATACCTACCAAATACACATAAAAAATTTCATAAAAGTCGGTCGAACCGTTTAGGAAGAGTACGAACACAAACACCGTGACACGAGATTTTTATATATTAGACTATAGAACAGTCTACATTTTCCTTATTCATAGGCCAAATCATTATCGAGAAACTCTGGCATAAGATTAGTGTATCTTCTTTCAAATGGCCAATGAAATGGTTTAAAATTGCCAGTTTATATAGAAAAGTGATATACAAATTTTATAAATTAGTCAGTTTTAGTGATTGATTTAGTTGATTGGTTTGGTTTGGTTATATTAACATCCCGTTTGAAGCAATACTAGGGCTATTTTGGGACGGACCTCTTAATTTTGAACCGCGGTCAGATGACGAGGACGACACCTGAGCTGGCACCCCCCTCTCCACACCACACCAGCGGGAGGACGTTTGGTCAGGACGGATTTAACGTGCAACAGATCCCCTTACACGACGGTTCTTCGGTGGAATCGGGTCACGAACCTGAAACCCTCAGGTTCCGAAGCTGAGACCTTACCACCAGGCCACCGCGGCCCTTAGTTAATTGGAGTTAAACATTTTTTATTTAAGATATTGGTATTTCAAGAATAGTTTGTTAAATATGATTCAAAAGGCAGAGGATCTATGTAAAAATTTAAAATTCGCAATTCAAAGGAGTGTTTATTGACTGAAGTTACATAAAACAGAATTATTTAGTTCATTTAGACTATTTTGTTAACAGATGTATGCCCTAAAGTAATTAATGGGAGCAGCTTTGAGTGATTTTCCTATGTATATTAACACATGTTTGCCTTAAATGAAACTGTTTTATTGAATTAATAATATAGATATTGTAAAAGATCATAGCTAACTCTTCCTCCATATACTTTTTAGGAAATATCATATTTTAAATATTTTTTACTTCATACAGACACGTGCTGAAGATCACATTTTTATATATTTCATTTACAATAATAGTTGATTATTTTATTAAATTTTAACTTCTGTTAATGTGATAGATAAAATTCTGAATTTTTCCAGCTGGAAAAAGAAGTTTTGGAGTTCTAACGATTTTGAAATGGGGGAAAAAATACATCGATCAGCTAAAAGTTGACGATTGCGTAATACAATAGTCACATGACCATTCTAATCCAAATCAAGCAAAAAAAAAAAAAAAAATCTGGCATCGGGATAAAGTTTTTTAGCCCGAACGATTTTGAGGTGAGGAAAAAAAAAAAAAAAACCCGTCATTTTTTGTAAATATCGGCTCATATATAATCTGATAGTCACGTGATTTTTCAAACCGGTATAAACTGGTAAATGACTTAAATTAATTAAGACAAACAATGATTTAAAAAAATAATAACATTCTCACATGATAATACGGAATTTACAATAGAAGATTTCAATTATTTTATCAATTTAAAATTGATGTAAATATTGAAATTTTTGTAAAATATCGTTGGAACGTATTATCAAACAAAAACATTTTAAACTCTATAATACAAATAAAAAATTAGCAATTCAATGATATCCATTTTATTTCTGTTATATTTTCTTAATTGATCATAAATTTTCAAGATTAAATTTAAATGTTTTTACTTTATGTAACTTTAATGGCTTTTTTTTTCATTTTTATTTCATTTCTTAGAGACACGTTCTGTAAATTACACTTTTATATGTTTAATTTGCAATAATATTTGATTTATTTTTAAATTTGAGCTTCTGTCAATATGATGGCAACACGTTGCTAAAAGTTAATTTTCTCCCATTGACTCATAACTTGCACGTGCAGGTTAAATTTTATTCTGGACGAAATAAATTGTTGAAAAATATGGTTAGAATATTTTTTAAAAATTCGTTAAAAATAGAAATTTAATATATATTTTAAAATATTGGTTTTCATTGAAAAGATAATTTTTTTAACTTTAATTTGATGTAAAGTTCATTTTTGTGCGATAATATTTTCGGAAATTATAGCGGAAAAACGCCAAAATTTCGTTTAATTTTTAATTAATTAAAATTTTAATAAAAAAATCGCTCCGAGATGCACATTTCCCATCTCCAAGATATACACGCGCCAAATTTGGTAGCTGTAGGTCGAACGGTCTGGCCTGTAGAGCGCTACCCCCCCCCACATACACACACACATTTATCTTTATTATAAGTATAGATTATGATTCGTGTTCATAAATCTCAGAAAATGTATCATTTCACATAGTGATTCGTAATATCATAATAAAAAATTATAAATTAAAAGCTGAAAAGTAGAAAATAAAAATAATTGAAACAAAAAATTTCTACTTTTTAGATCATTTATTATTTTTGCAATTATGTTTAATATGAATATAAAAATTCATAATTCATTTCAATATTTAATTAAAATGCCTTAATACAAATTCAAAAGATTTAAAAATTGTGTATCTAGTTAGATCATGGTTTGGTTGAGAATGAACGCTTATCTCCATTATGTTTCTCTCATTTTATACCTGAAAGTTCGTGAAAGGGCGAAGAATGATATCATGTTCTTTTAATAAATCGACCAAGTATAATTTATTTCTTTGAAAATGAAACTCTAGATGGCAGCACAGTGAAAAATATTTTTAAATAGTTTTGAAACCTCTGAGAAAATAATTTCGTGCCGAGTTTTTTAAAAAGTAAATGTGATCACAGAATTATTCACACGTTTTATTTTTTAAAAATATGCTTTGTAATGAATTTTAACAAATAGTAAAATAGCTAAACAATTTCTATAATTTTGAAGGACGCATGAGATATATAAACTTGCCAAAAAACAGCTTAGAAAATAAATTCATTCACAACAAAACTTAAAACCTATCTCAAATAGATGAAAGTTTTGATTCAGAATTCTCGTCATTGAAAAATCATAAAATCGCATTGTTTCAAAGATTTTGTTAAAACTTAAACAAGAATATTTCCAATTTTCTTGAAAATTCTTTCTTGTTTTTTAATAACTTGCAAAATTTGGTAGTTCTAGTTCAAACAATTGGCCTTATGGGGGACTTTTTATGTCTAGCATTATGTAATTCATAAAAGGTAATTGTCGCGTTGATTCTCTATATCTATTAATATTGTCTATGTTTCAGCTTTTGTTTTGTTCCGAATGGCAACGGTGTTAAAAAAAGATGTATATGTAGTTTTGGAATTCATTAAAAAAGGGTGTGTTTTACTTTTGAGAATAGCTTTGAGTTTTATATTTACGCCATAAACAAATGCCCTTTCATCCAAGAAATCCAAAGCAGAGTCTTTAATGAAAGTATCTGAATAAGAATATTATCTGATTCGATGTCAAACCGTGACAGTAATACTATCTAAAAGAATTATTAGACTTCAAATTAATCTCAAAATTAACTAGTGGAGATATCCTCGCACACACTTTCATAAAGATACTAAGCTCCTTATAAAGTTGTGGATCCAGACGAGGCCGGGAACGCTATGAGTTCTCATGTTTCTCTCTTTCTCTCTCTTGAAAGTTATGGGATTCAAAATACAAAACGAAACAGGTATTTATGCATTAATTGTATGGCATTGCAAACAATAGTTGCGAAAAATCGATCTTTGGTATGAATATGCCGATTTCAATTAATCTAACATACGACCTTAGCGATTTATTTTTGGCGATTAAACTTTATATTAATAATATGAAAATACCAGATAAACGAATATGTATTTCAGACGCCTTTATTCCAACAGATTAATGTCAAATTGGGCGTAGAACTACTAATGTTTAGTTTAGTTATATTAACATCTTATTGTAGTTACAGTAACGTATTTTAAAGCAAAAGTAGGGCTATTTTGGGACGGACCTCCTAATTTTGAACCACGGTCAGATGACGAGGACAACATTTGAGCTCCCTCTCCAAGTTTCCACATCATACCAGCGGGAGGACGTTTGGCCTCGACGGATTTAGCGTGCACCAGAGCCGCTTACACGACGATTCTTCGATGGATTTGGGTCTCGAACCTGACACCCTCCGGTTCCGAAGACAAGACAATACAATCATTCGAGAGATTCGGTTACAAATTTCGTAGGGATCTATATTTTAGATGCTAAAACTGTGTACCGAATAACATTAACTTAATTTACCTTCTCGAATGATTTCTTTTACGTGCATGCAAAAGTACAGAAAGACAGACGGTCAGTCATTGGAAGGATTTAGTTCCAAATTTGCTGTAGATCTGCATTCTAGATGCTAAATCCGAACACCAAATTTTATTTATCTACTTATTTAAATTTTGTATTTACCATGCTCGCTAGTATTCGAACGTCCAGACAGACAGAACGTCCAGAAAGACAGACTTCCTATAATTGGATTCTATTCAAAATTTGAAAAAAATTTATAAATTTAATGTAAAGACCAAATTTTATCTGTCTAGCTCAAAGCGTTGTGAGTTATCGTGTTCATAGCAAGACTGGCAAGGGACAGATATAATACCAAAAATATGTTTTTTCAAATATAATACCAAAAATGTGAAAACGTGGTGAGTCGTCAAAATTTGGAGCTCGAATTTTCTGATGGCTACAACTCTCTTTCTATATATGCTTTGTGTAAGAGAAAGTAAAAAGTCAAAATTAATTAAAATAAAAATAAATTCCGATGCCATTTTTACTATTTAAACCATATTTTTTACAATAATTCTACAGCAGTGGTGGGCATTAAGTCTATCGCGATCGACCGGTGGACCACCAAGACATTTTGAGGTGACCGCCTTTACTAAGACCTGAGACGTCCATTATAAAAAAAAAACTAATTGTTACATTCACGTATTACCTATTTGGCAATGTTGATGTGGAAGAAATAAGTTAAAATAAAAAAGAACAATAACAAAATCATAAAAACTGGAGAAAAATTAAAAGGAAATCTATGAGCGCAAATTTCAAGTTATCATGTCAGAACATTATTATTTTTAAGACATTATTTGTCTTAACTAATTTAAGTCATTAACCAGTTTAAACCGGTTTGAAACACTCACGAGACTTAACTATCGGTCTCTATCCATATATATATATATATATATATATATATATATATATATATATATATATATAAACTTTCATTTTCAATTTTTCTAGTTGACAAACAAAGTTTTGGAGCTCGAACGATTTTGAGATGAATTAAGAAGCATACATAATAATAAAGCACTACTGGTAAAAGCAGGTCAATCTTTGAAAATGGCATCTGCTTTCAAAGAAGTATACATAATAATAATGCAATACTGGTAAAAGCAGCTAAAAAAATATATGCGATTAAAAGGTGATGATGAAAATTGCCATTTATGCTTTATTCATTGCCTACGCGATTTCGAGCTTCAATATTCATTGCCTATACGATTTTGAGCTTCAAAATCCCCTAACCAAAACGATCATGTTCTCACATGATAATAAATTATATAGCTCTTTACTCTTAAGAAAAATGAAATTTTTCTTCTTCAAAATGACATTCTTAAAAGCATTTAATTCAGAACTTAAGAATAACTTTTGAAAACTCTAATGGATGAAGTAAAGTTGCATATCATTTAACATCGTTCTTTAGCTCCACTTATCTGTGCGATTCTGCATCTTCAACGATGAATCTAATTAAGGCAGCATATCTCTCCCACCTCACAGTCGACCACTTAGAATGCAGTGCAAATTAGCAGTTATTTATTATATACCGAGATATTCAAAATTGGCTGACAATATGCAAACTAAGTCTTCTATTAACCATAAATACTAGAACTAATTTTAGATGAAAATGATTTATTTTTTAATGTATTTTGTTTGACATTAAATGAATGATTTGATATTATTATATTGTTACGAATCTGTGATGCTGCTTCCCAGCATAGTTGGTTCCATCACCAGAAAGACTGTTTTACAGTCATCTGTATTGGACGGAGTCCGGATGTCGCGTCGGAGGTCCCGGAGCTTGGCGACAAACTTGGCGACCATTTGGCGACTTGGCAACCAATTTGGAGACTTTGGCGCCAAAATAGATTATACCCGAAACATCGAGAATTTTCCCGATCCGTCCATTAGGAATCGAGATACGCCTCGAAAGTTCCTGATTGGTTGAGAGGCTTCTAGCCCCGCCTCCTGAGACCTATAAAAGGAGGCATTCTGCTGCTGCCGGGGTAGTCGGAATCGACGATAAAGAACGGGTCTTACAGAGATTAGCAGAGCAGCGACGAAGTCAAGCTAGTGCTGAACTAAGCTGTGCGCTGCTGTCTGCAGTAGAGTCTTGTTGTGTGCTGCTGTGTGCACGTCTCGGCTGAAGATAATTGTCTTCTCTATGCTGTATATAGTTGTCTTCTTTGTGCTGTCCTGTGTGTCGTAGTGTTAATAAACGTGTTGTGTGTTCGTCTACTGAAAGGACTGATCATTGTGTTGGGTTATCTTCATACCATACACAACCACTAAATACACACAAGTAAACGAACCCGACGGATTGATAGTGATAGAGGGAAATCCGTAACAATATTTATGGCTATTATCATTATGTTTGTAATTATTCAATTCAGTCCATATTCCGTATTTATTATTAAGTTGTAATAAATATTGTAGACCATTTTCTTACCTCACCACACCTACGCCACTTGGTGGTTCAAAACACCTCGAAAAAAATTAGAAGTAACCCGTACTCTAGAAAAATCTGCCCACCCTTGTTCTACAGATTCGAAATTAATATTGCAGTAAAAATATTTTTGAAAGAATAAATTTTTTTAAAGACAGACACTTTACCCATTAGTAGTCTAAAATATTTAATTTCAAATTTACGAATGAAGTTACTTTCTTTTTAAATGTATTAAATAAATAATTATATGATATCAATTTCTTGTAGTTCCTCCAACCTAAAATAATATAATTGTGAAGATGTAATTAAATAGATAAAAATTTCAGAACCTCCCTTCCCCGACACACGCTACCCTCTTCAACCAATCAACTCGATAATACTCGTTTAAAAATGAATTCTCAGTAAGATGTGGAATGAATGATCTGCAACATTCATTACTTTTTACGTGTAATAAATAATTAACAATAATTTATATCTTGTAAAAATTTTTATTAAGATAAGGTTTTAAAAAATTACCAAATACATTTTTTGAAGAGTAATTTCAAAGGGAAAAAAATAAATATTCAATAAAGCATACGTAATTCTGTGAAGGCCAGAATCGAAATCAAAACTTATGAAAACAAATGAGAGTCACAGAGAAGAAAAATCAAGAGAATAAGGGTGAACCTTGGATAGGATAAAAGAAAAATTATAAAAGCTTTGAAACCCGGTCTGCTCTAGTTGCAGCTCTGAAGCTCTAAATTCAAAGGGAGAAACCGTTTTTCTTTTCCCTGCAATTTCATATACACAAGGGTTTTTCGTGAGCTGTGGGACGAAACGACAGGACTTGCATTTCTTTTGCTTAATAATTAAATTTTTCCTTTTTTTTTTTCCGTTGCCCATTTTGTTACTCAGAAACACAAAGTAAACAAAGAGCATAGAAATCCCAAAATAGAAAAATAACAAAATTATACATAAAAGATAGTTTAACTTTTAAAAATAAGTTCAAGGGATATTACATCTCTGAAGCCCTAATAAAATCACCACTGGTAGCCCATTATTATTGGGTTTAAAAATTATATTGTACTCTGAGAGCTACTTGCTCTCGTTACGCCACTGTTTTTCTGATTTGCGACTTATGAATTTGAACAGTTGCTACCGATTCTGCTCAACATACCAGCTCAAGGTAATGAGTATGAAGACTGTCTTTCCGTGTCAAAAATAAAATTAACTTTCGACTAGGTAGGTGACTAAGCCAAAAAAAGTCGATTATGAAGATATATAAACAATAATAAAAAAATAAAATAAATAGATAATAAAAAAAACAAATATTCAATATTCTTAATTTATAAGGAGATATCGGTATGAAAGTTCCTAATTTTGGTTCTATCTGAGAATTTACAGATATTTATATATTTATAGTACACGTAATATACATGATAATAAGTGTAAGAGCTGCCTTTCCGAGTCTGAAATAAAATTAACTTCCGACTAAGTAGGTGTTTATGTGAAAAAAATCGATTTTTGGTAAAAATATCTAAAAAAATTAATTTAATATTCTTAATTTCTAAGGAGTTTTCGTTATAAAAAAATATACTTTTGGTTCTATCTGATAATTTACAGATATTTAGATTTGCATAGTATACATCTTTAAATATACAAGATAATAAGTGCCAAGATTATCTTTCCGAGTTAAAAATAAAATTATCTTTCGACTAGGCAGGTGGCTACGCCAAAAAAGTCGATTATGAAGATATATAAACAATAATAAAAAAATAAAATAAATAGATAATAAAAAAACAAATATTCAATATTCTTAATTTATAAGGAGATATCGTTATGAAAGTTCCTAATTTTGGTTCTATCTGAGAATTTACAGATATTTATATATTTATAGTGTACGTAATATACATGATAATAAGTGTAAGAGCTGTCTTTTCGAGTCAGAAATAAAATTAACTTTCAACTAAGTTGGTGTTTATGTGAAAAAATCGATTTTTGGTAAAAATATCTAAACAATTAATTTAATATTCTTAATTTCTAAGGAGTTTTCGTTATAAAAAAATATACTTTTGGTTCTATCTGATAATTTACAGATATTTAGATTTGCATAGTATACATCTTTAAATATACAAGATAATAAGTGCCAAGATTATCTTTCCGAGTTAAAAATAAAATTATCTTTCGACTAGGCAGGTGGCTACGCCAAAAAAGTCGATTATGAAGATATATAAACAATAATAAAAAAATAAAATAAATAGATAATAAAAAAAACAAATATTCAATATTCTTAATTTATAAGGAGATATCGTTATGAAAGTTCCTAATTTTGGTTCTATCTGAGAATTTACAGATATTTATATATTTATAGTGTACGTAATATACATGATAATAAGTGTAAGAGCTGTCTTTTCGAGTCAGAAATAAAATTAACTTTCAACTAAGTTGGTGTTTATGTGAAAAAATCGATTTTTGGTAAAAATATCTAAACAATTAATTTAATATTCTTAATTTCTAAGGAGTTTTCGTTATAAAAAAATATACTTTTGGTTCTATCTGATAATTTACAGATATTTAGATTTGCATAGTATACATCTTTAAATATACAAGATAATAAGTGCCAAGATTATCTTTCCGAGTTAAAAATAAAATTATCTTTCGACTAGGCAGGTGGCTACGCCAAAAAAGTCGATTATGAAGATATATAAACAATAATAAAAAAATAAAATAAATAGATAATAAAAAAAACAAATATTCAATATTCTTAATTTATAAGGAGATATCGTTATGAAAGTTCCTAATTTTGGTTCTATCTGAGAATTTACAGATATTTATATATTTATAGTGTACGTAATATACATGATAATAAGTGTAAGAGCTGTCTTTTCGAGTCAGAAATAAAATTAACTTTCAACTAAGTAGGTGTCTATGTGAAAAAATCGATTTTTGGTAAAAATATCTAAAAAATTTAATATATTATTCTTAATTTCTAAGGAGTTTTCGTTATAAAAATATCTACTTTTGGTTCTCTGAGAATTTACAGATATTTAGATTTGCATAGTTTACATCTTTAAATATACAAGATAATAAGTGCCAAGATTATTTTTCCGAGTCAAAAATAAAATTATCTTTCGACTAGGCAGGTGGTTACACCAAAACTCGACTTTTTAGCTTATGAGTCACCTATTTGGAGAAAACTTTTATTCGATGTTTTTAATTTCTAAACAATATTCTTTATAAAAATTTTCGAACTTTGTTCTTATTTGGTGGAGTTACATAAATTTTTATAGTTGCATGAAACAAGCTTTAAATCTAGTTCACATCTTTAAATGCAGATTTCTCGAATTCTATATATTGGCGAATTCTCCTTAACAAAAAATTTTAAAATCTTTCGCATATTTTTTTTACTTTAAAATTTGGTATAATGTTTTCTCAATATGTTTTTGTAATTTGGGCAATAAAATAAGTAATTTATTCATTTCAAGCCATTTTACAACGTGTTTTATTGCTTTGTAAATCAGAAAAATTAAACCACAATTTTAAAAAATTAGATAAAAATATAACATTTCCTTGTTCTGGAACTACGCAATATATTTATAAAGCTCTCTGCAAGATTTTGAATAATTCATTTGCTAAACTAGACGAGTTTTGCTTTATAGCATTCTTTAATCATATATATACAGTGTCTCACAAAAGTGATGGGACACTTGTGCTTTACAAAAGGAAACTGTAATAAAATAAATAAATAAACATGTACAAAAATTTTGTGGGTGTGTTTCATATTTAAAATTAGTAACAATTATTACATAACATACATTTTGTCAAAATAATAAAATATTAATTTAATAAAAATACAGTTGTTTAGAACGGAGCAAAAAATGGCTCACATAAGTGACGGGACACTTATTTTTCCATCAAATATTTATCCAAAAATTTTACTTTTTAAAAGGTTTTAATATTTTTTTGGATTTCCTTTTACTTTTAAAACATGATTTAATCTTCTTGGGATGGATTCGACAAATTTTTTTTTGTGATTTCTGGAGTGATTTTACCCCATTCTTCTTGAAGCACAGATTTTAATTGTTGTTTTGAAGAAATGGTGTGTTTACGAATTCTTGATTCCAATTCTTGCCAAATATTCTCTATGGGATTTCAGTCTGCAGATTGTGGTGGTGTTTTTATTATTTCAGGACAGATATACAGCAGACAGAGTCTAACGTTCAAAGCAGTGTACTTGGGGTCATTGTCCTGGTAGAATTTAAAATCATTATGAAGGTTCAATTTTCGTGCTGAAGATTTCAAATTTTGCTTCAAAAGGTCAATATACTTGTACTGATCCATTATACTGTCGATAAAAACAAGATTACCAACTCCAGCGGACGACATACACCCCCATACCATAACTCCTCCTCCACCATGTTTTACTGTTGGCACCAAGTTCTGTTTGCGAAATTCTTCCCTGGGTTTTCTCCACACAAAGATTCTACCGTCAGAACCAAATATATTAAATTTACTCTCATCAGCAAATATAACTTTATTCCAGTAATCAGAATTCTTATTTATGTTGGATTTTGCGAAAGTTAGTTTGAGTTTTTAATTCTTTTCACTTACGAAGAATTTTTTTCCTGGCTACTCTACCGTGATATCCAGTAGATCGAATTACCCTTCTAATAGTCTCAAGATTAACAATTATTCCATATAATGCTTGTAAATCAGCAGCAACTTTAGAAGCACTCTTTCTTGGATTTTTTTAGTATTTCGAACGATCATTCGCTTTATTCCATTGGATAGCTTTGATGGTCGGCCAGGTCTTCTTTTATCCTGAATAATATGATTCTTTTTATATCATTTAATGATATTGAAAACTGTTGAATGACTCAAGTTAACTGTTTCAGCAGTTTTTCTAATAGATTTTCCACGTTCAATATGCAAATTAATAACTAATTTTCGAATTTCAGGCGAAGTTTCTTTTTGTTTAGCATTTATGGCTGCACAGAGCTAAAAAACGCAAAAATTCCAAAACAAACTGGAGAGAATTGGCAATAAATTATTGCCAATTGCTTTTGAGTAAAAATAAAACCACTAAAAATATTTTTATTGCTTATTTCAGACGATTTTTGTTGCATATCTAATGGTGTCCCATCACTTATGTGAGCTATTTTTTGCTCCGTTCTAAACAATTGTATTTTTATTAAAGTAATATTTTAATATTTTGACAAAATGTATGTTATGTAATAATTGTTACTAAATTTAAGTATGAAACACACCCACAAAAATTTTTTACATGTTTTTTTAATTTATTTTATTACAGTTTCCTTTTGTAAAACACAAGTGTCCCATCACTTTTGTGAGACACTGCATATATATATATATATATATATATATATATATATATGCTATTTTTAAAACATTTTGAATTTTAACTTTCCTTTTTTTTGTTTTTTAAATAATTTTATTAAAAAATATAAACATTTTATAAGTTTTTTTTTCCAAAAATAAATTATTAGCGAACTTATAGGCATGCTTTGCAATTCTGGATCAAAAACACAATTCACTTTAAACTTGATTAGACTTTGGTAAAAAAAATAATGTGTCAGGAAAACTAAAACTCAACGCATTCCATTGACAGGGGAAAAAAAACACAAAAAAACCAAAAAAAAAAAAACCGCGTGAATGTATCGATTACAATCTTCAGAGAATTGCATTGATTAGTTGATAAAAACTCATTTATTTCTCGCACGATGGCACAAATATGAGGAGCACGCACAGGAAATAATCTTAGTAAACATGAAATGCGTAAATCGTAATATGTAGGCGTTTTTTTTTTTTTTTTTTTTTTTTCTAACGCGTGTATTTATTTTTTGGATAAAATATTAGGTACGAAGTTCCGTAGAATGATCTATTGCAACAATCCTTATCTATTGCAAACAAAATGTTACTTTTTTTGTGTCAGTTTACGATAATAAATTTGCACCGTTGAGAAAACTAACAGATTTTTGTTTCGTTCTGAATATCAGTCGTTCGATAGATAAGCAAGTGAATCAATGGCCGAATTATGTAATTTGTTGTGTTAAGCCGTTTAAATTATGAGACTGTTATTTTAATAACCTGGTTTAATGTATTTCATAATGGATTTCATTTTTAAAATTTAAATACTTGATTTTGTTTTTTTAATTTCATTATCATGTGAGGATTTGCTGTTGTTTTTGAAATTTCGAAATGCACGGCAGCACGCCTGACGAAGCACAGAGAATAAAATGACAATAAACGCTCAACAGCATGATTTTTTTAAACCGGTTTAAACTAGTTTTTCACGAAAAAATTTTTTAGAATTGATTCATTTTGAGATGGTCAAAAACCATCGCTTTTCTAAATGTTAGTGATTGAGAAAAATGAGCCATGATTAAGTGAAAGTGAACCGGATAAAGTATGAATAATATCTTTATTTGTATAAATAAAACGTTAACGTACAAGGCACAGAAATCGCTTTTATTCCTTATAATTGAATGGCAACAGTCAAATCTAAACAAAAACTATAGTACGAATTTCAAACTGCATCGTTGAACGTTATTTTACAGCTACAGTAGCTACAACTTCGAATTTAGTTGCAAAATATTATTGGAACTGTTCTGTTCGTGTCATCAAAAAGATCATTCAGCCATAGGGGAGAAAATAAAAAAGAAAACAAGAAATAGGCGTGAATAGAAAGTTGAATAGAATTTAAAAATCGGCTTAAATATCAACGGATGGGTAATCGCTTTGACTTGTCTGCAAAATTGATGTTCATAAAAAACAATTATCTAACAAAAATTGTCTTTTATTATCTTAATTCTTGAAAATTATCTTTCTGATGATTTTAATTCCATTTCTATATATTTTTCCTTTAATTTTAATTATATTTTTTAATTCAATTAGATATCTTATCTGTAATAATGTTTTAAAGTATTATGATAGAAAAATCAAAATCATCCACCCGTTGGTGTGGCATTATCTAAAAAAAATTGTCTTTTATTATCTTGATTCTTGAAAATTACCTTTCTGATGATATTAACTCCATTTCTATATATTTTCCTTTAATTTTAATTATATTTTTAATTCAATTAGATATCTTATCTGTACTAATGTTTTTAAATATTATGATAGAAAAATCAAAATCATCCACCCGTTGGTGTGGCATTATCTAAAAAAAATTGTCTTTTATTATCTTGATTCTTGAAAATTACCTTTCTGATGATATTAACTCCATTTCTATATATTTTCCTTTAATTTTAATTATATTTTTAATTCAATTAGATATCTTATCTGTACTAATGTTTTTAAATATTATGAAAGAAAAATCAAAATCATCCACCCGTTGGTGTGGCATTATCTAAAAAAAATTGTCTTTTACTATCTTAATTCTTGAAAATTACCTTTCTGATGATATTAACTCCATTTCTATATATTTTCCTTTAATTTTAATTATATTTTTAATTTATTTAGATATCTTATCTGTACTAATGTTTTTAAATATTATGATAGAAAAATCAAAATCATCCACCCGTTGGTGTGGCATTATCTAAAAAAAATTGTCTTTTACTATCTTAATTCTTGAAAATTACCTTTCTGATGATATTAACTCCATTTCTATATATTTTCCTTTAATTTTAATTATATTTTTAATTCAATTAGATATCTTATCTGTACTAATGTTTTTAAATATTATGATAGAAAAATCAAAATCATCCACCCGTTGGTGTGGCATTATCTAAAAAAAATTGTCTTTTATTATCTTGATTCTTGAAAATTACCTTTCTGATGATATTAACTCCATTTTTATATATTTTCCTTTAATTTTAATTATATTTTTAATTCAATTAGATATCTTATCTGTACTAATGTTTTTAAATATTATGATAGAAAAATCAAAATCATAAACCCGTTGGTGTGGCATGCATGCTTGAAGCTGGAGGTACCGACTCAAGAATCTTCCTCATCATCTGACCTCAGCTCAAAATTGTGAGGTCTGTTTCAAAATAGCTGTAGTATTACTTCAAAACGGAACTTTAATGTAACTAAACTCATTCAGCAAAGTGTACAATCTCTTGCTTTTGCCATTTATCAATTCTCCAGTAGGATATTTACGTCCAATTTTATTTCATAATATATACAATTTTTAACTGTTGTAAATTCCGTATTCTTTAGTGGCATCAAATAACAAAGGGGTTTAGAACAAAGCACTCCCTAATAATCATTTAACATCCTAAAAAGGCAATAATCTGGGCGAACAAACTGGTCGCCAAAGGTGGCTAGTATTCTATAATTCTTAAGATTTGCTTTATAAACTACCATTTGACAATTAAGAAATTAAATATCTTTAATTAAAATATTGTGGCTTTAGATTTCTAGGTTGGAAATCTTTCTTTGTATTAAATCATTAAATATTTAATAATCATGAGATATTCACAAAAAAAGAAATCCATGAATACAAGTACAATTGTGCCCAAAAAAATTGAAATGAATTCCCCCCCCCCTCCCTAATTTTGCAAACTTTTTATGAAAATGATATTTTTTCTTTATCGTATATAAAATATGCCAAGAGAAAATGTTATTTATTAACAAAAAATCTGGCCTTGAAATGTGGAGGAATTCCCCTATTTCAGTGTTCTCGTATTTCAGTTACTCGGTGGATATAGTTTCTCTCAATTTACGACGTGGCTGGTAACTAATACTGATTCGGATTTGATTCTAAATAGGGATTTCGCATCTTCAGAAGAATTATTGACGACTATATGTGAGGAACTTTGGTTTTGACAATGATTGACGGATGGGTGAGAAGAGGAAAAAAAAAGGCTTTGTTGATATATTTAGTATAAGAGAAGACAGAGATTCCTCAGTGGCATGTGAGCATTACATAGAATAAAGGGCATGAATAGATGGAGATAAATTAAAGGTAGATTTTTAAAAAATCATCACGCATGCAAAAATGTCGTCGAGGATGGTGAACTAGGTTATATCGACATATAACTCTGCCTCAGATTTATATAATGTCACCAGATCGAGAATGAATCTCGAGGATATTATCAATTGGACCCCTAAATTAATACCGAGTAATCTGTATAAACTTGTTGTGTCATCTGTTGTTATTGTGGTTGTGACTTATGGCACTTTACAAGCCCACTGACAGTTATCTGACAACGATTTAAGCCGAGTGAGCCTCTCTTGTTTTTTCAGTAGCGCCAACTAGGACCAAGAGTACGACTTAGCTATTTCATGCGTCACAATCGCTTGCACGACTCCTTTTTACAGGGGGGCACATATACACACCTCACAGATAGAACACAGAAGAACAACCATGCTCGAACCGGGACTCGAACCCGGGACGCGCTACTCCTATGCCAGGACGCCGGCTTGTATCATCTGTAAAATCTATATAAATCATCTGTATAAATTTACTTTACAATGTATAAATTTACTGTACCTGATACTTTTGAGTACCTGATGTAAAGTATCAGGTTCGTACAGTATCACCCAACTAACTATTCAAGCAACATATTTTTAGAAACCATGCTTTTGCAAGTTCACAAGAGTAGAACATACATTTAACCCTGAATTGAGGACGTGCGGTCTGTGAGACCGCTAGCGATGGATATTCGGTCACCCCTATTCTATTTTTAGCTTAATTGGATGGATTGACACTGTAGCTCCCTCTTTTGTAACCTTCAATATACGTGCACTTTTTCATCCGATTTCAGCGGATGCTTTTTAAAATAATTCAGTTATGTCTTTGAGCGCGGTCTCTAAGACCTCACCTTCCTGTTAGCGTCCCAGTGATAAACAAGGCTCAGCAGATGGTGATAAAATTTGGACCCCGAAATATCATCAAATTTACTGATTCTATTATGAAGCAGTGCTTCAGACACTTTTAAAGGAAGCAGAAAGTGATTTTAATAATAAGGATAATTGTACAGAAGAGTTTTTCGATGAATGTTCGCCTTCAACTGATTCTGATATGTATATTCAAACATAATTAAATTTCTTGTGATAATGCATTTTGAAAATTTATAAAATATATTAATATACCAAGATATATATATATACAGAATTTATAGGTTGATTTTTATATTAGTTCTTAACCTGTATGTTTAAAATGCCCCAGAAAACCGTGCTATTAGAGTCACACAAGCCGATAAAAAAAGGGCTAATTTTACCCATTGTCATTTTTTTTTATTTTTCATATAATTGTTGAATTTTACATTATATTGTCTTCTATATACCTTCATATATTGTAAATATAAATATGATTTAAAAAGTAAAAAGTAATATGTTTTTTCAAGAATATTATTTATTGTAACATGTAATTTGAGAAGAAAATGTATGTTCCAACGCATTTACTTTTTTCAATGATAATATATTTTGAAAAATTTCTAAAACATATCTATGCATCAAGAAAAATATCTGCAAAATATATTGACAGTTTTTCATACTAATACATTCATTAGAAAATTTAATTTGAGTGTAAATGAAATGCGGTCTCGTAGACCGCACCTCCCCAGTTAAGTCCTAAAATTTCCCCTCCTCAGTTAAGGATTAAAACAATGATTCATCACCAGGTTGGTAAAAACTACTATAATTAAGTTTTCGTTGGTGGCATATTTCCCACACTTTTTATCTTTCCCGCATGAATAGAATTCTTAACTAATCTGACCAGAACGTGCTCTATTTCATTAATAGAATTTCTTTCACTTCATGCAGGCGGAATGACGAGATTCCGAAGTTTATTTACCCTTTCGTATCTTGCATGTCCACTGGTACTTGACGGGAAATTAAAACACCGTTGGTAAAAGCAAATTCAGTTAAAGCAGCTGAAAAACCGGTAGCAGGTGAAAAATACTTGACGATTTTTCTCTGTCTTTGTTAAAAATTTGCTTTCTTCGCCTGTATGATTCTTTTTTCTTTTTTTTTCATGTAGTTTTAAAAGATAAAATCTAAATCGTCTACTCGGTTTCGTTTATGCGCTTTCAACTGAAATATTTATTCCATTTAATTTTACAATTCTAATGTTTATTTATCTTTGCTTGCGATTTATAAATGAATAACAAATAAATAAAATCCTTGTATTGTTAAATTTTTATATAATTTGTTTCACAACTAAATATACATTACATAAAAATGTATAGTTAAAAATATTTTCTGTATAAAGGTTAATAATTAATAAGATGCAAATTAACATTTTATACGTTTTTATTTTCTCGTATGCGAAATATACAAAGAGAGAAGATCATCATCGTCAAAAAACTCAAGATTTTCATCAATCGCTACATTGAGCTAGGCGGATGAAATTTGGTACAAGATATTTGCTTAAAATGTGCATATTTCTTTCCAATATAGAACGAAATCCATTCAGAGGAAGTTTGTCCGTCTGGCTGTACAAGTACTCAATAGTTAGATGAAAAAGAACTAGATGGATAAAATTTGGAACACAGACTTTGCCTTTTAAATATTGATAATATGCAATAAATTTAGAATTAAATCCGTCATGGAGTTGACCGTCTGTAAGTCTTTACTTTTACATGCATATAAATTCGAAAACTGAAAAAAATGCAGCGACATTGAAAATATATATGGCATGCAATTTTCTGATTATAATTGCACCTCCATGTTAATTTTTTATATCAGTATCTCTAAAGGAGGCATACAAAGTACATATTCCATTTTTTTCTGAACTTTCCTCAGCCATAAATCATCAAAAAAAAAAAAAAAAAAAAAAACGTCAAAGATCGCACACAGATAGGCTGTTTCATAACTATCGTTCACCAATGGCATATGCACGTGCTGATATATGTTCAATACTACCGATACAAAAGTCCAATAATACGCACGTGCCGATATACACTCGAGACAGCCGATACGCAAGTTCAATAATACACACGTGCCAATACACGATCGATACGCACGTGTCGATCTTTACGGTAGTATGAAGCAACAACTCAATTGTACGACATTCTTATAATAAAAATCTCAGTATCACGCTAAACGGTTTTAAAATTAGTTACTAGATCACGATTAAAGTGAACGCCCTGTATTTATATTTGGGCCAATCCGATGCACTCATTTAAAATTATTAACAATCCTGACGAATCAGGGTGGTTTCACCACTTTAGGTTAGAAATGTACTCATTTTTGCTGTCGCTTTCTTTTTGGTGAAATATAGTGACACAGATAACTAGAAAATGCTTCGAGTCAGAGTGACGAAATTTCGTATAGATGCAACAAATTTATTGATTTGTATCAAATTTTGAACAAACTCCATTCAGAGGAAATCTGTCCGGTTGCTCGAATTAAGCTGACACGATAATTACAAAATGGAAAGAATTAAATAGATAAAATTCGGTACATTTAGCTCTTAGGTAGGCATTCTAACATTTATAGTGTAAATAGCTACAAAATGTGTACCAAATCCAACAAAAAGTTCTCAGTTTGTAGTTTTAAAAGTATGTGAATGCGACTGCTCAAAAACGCAATCACTTAAATATATCGAATTTGATATCAGATTTGGTAATTACAGTTGCAGTTTTAGGTCCAATTTTGTTTCAGAAAAACATATCTAAGACAAATATTCAGTTTTCGGATACTACTAAACGCATACGAGGGATTAACCTCTAATACATTCACCAAGGAATCACAAAATAAATTCAGTAAAAATGCTAAATTTAAACCAAAGATTAATATTTCTTTACTATTGTACGACATTGCCCATGCAAGGTATTCTCTGTCCTACCTAAGGTTAATTTTTTGCCGGAGGTAGAATATAGCACCTTAATTACCGTAATAAAATCATTCAGTAAAAATGCTAAATTCAGGCAAATGATTAATATTTCGTAACTATTGCACGACATTGCCCAAGCAAGGTATTCTCTGTCCTACCTAAGGTTGATTTTTTGCCGGAGGTAGAATATAGCACCTTAATTACTGTAATAAAATCATTCAGTAAAAATGCTAAATTTAGACCAAAGATTAATATTTTGTAGCTATTGTACGACATTGCCCATGCAAGGTATTCTCTGTTCTACCTAAGGTTAATTTTTTGGCGCAGGTAGAATATAGCACCTTAATTACTGTAATAAAATCATTCAGTAAAAATGCTAAATTCAAGCCAAAGATTAATATTTCTTAACTATTGTACGACATTGCCCATGCAAGGTATTCTCTGTCCTACCTAAGGTTAATTTTTTGCCGGAGGTAGAATATAGCACTTTAATTACTGTAATAAAATCATTCAGTAAAAATGCTAAATTTAGACCAAAGA
Organism: Argiope bruennichi; assembly: GCF_947563725.1. Lineage (NCBI taxonomy): Eukaryota > Metazoa > Arthropoda > Arachnida > Araneae > Araneidae > Argiope > Argiope bruennichi. The sequence goes on along the minus strand of NC_079157.1, from coordinate 14,838,355 downwards.
TTAATATTTTGTAGCTATTGTACGACATTGCCCATGCAAGGTATTCTCTGTTCTACCTAAGGTTAATTTTTTGGCGCAGGTAGAATATAGCACCTTAATTACTGTAATAAAATCATTCAGTAAAAATGCTAAATTCAAGCCAAAGATTAATATTTCTTAACTATTGTACGACATTGCCCATGCAAGGTATTCTCTGTCCTACCTAAGGTTAATTTTTTGCCGGAGGTAGAATATAGCACCTTAATTACTGTAATAAAATCATTCAGTAAAAATGCTAAATTTAGACCAAAGATTAATATTTTGTAGCTATTGTACGACATTGCCCATGCAAGGTATTCTCTGTTCTACCTAAGGTTAATTTTTTGGCGCAGGTGGAATATAGCACCTTAATTACTGTAATAAAATCATTCAGTAAAAATGCTAAATTCAAGCCAAAGATTAATATTTCTTAACTATTGTAGGACATTGCCCATGCAAGGTATTCTCTGTCCTACCTAAGGTTAATTTTTTGGCGCAGGTAGAATATAGCACCTTAATTACTGTAATAAAATCATTCAGTAAAAATGCTAAATTCAAGCCAAAGATTAATATTTCTTAACTATTGTACGACATTGCCCATGCAAGGTATTCTCTGTCCTACCTAAGGTTAATTTTTTGCCGGAGGTAGAATATAGCACTTTAATTACTGTAATAAAATCATTCAGTAAAAATGCTAAATTTAGACCAAAGATTAATATTTCTTAACTATTGTACGACATTGCCCATGCAAGGTATTCTCTGTCCTACCTAAGGTTAATTTTTTGGCGCAGGTAGAATATAGCACCTTAATTACTGTAATAAAATCATTCAGTAAAAATGCTAAATTCAAGCCAAAGATTAATATTTCTTAACTATTGTACGACATTGCCCATGCAAGGTATTCTCTGTTCTACCTAAGGTTAATTTTTTGCCGGAGGTAGAATATAGCACCTTAATTACTGTAATAAAATCATTCAGTAAAAATGCTAAATTCAGGCCAAAGATTAATATTTCTTAACTATTGTACGACATTGCCCATGCAAGGTATTCTCTGTCCTACCTAAGGTTAATTTTTTGCCGGAGGTAGAATATAGCACCTTAATTACAGAATATGCGAGACAATTTCTGGGAGACCACTGTTCCTGGTTTTCATTAATAATCAAATGTACCTTAAATGAGTTTTTCGCTTGAATATATAATGAGACTAACTACTTTTTCATGTTATGGCAATAATACTATCACAAAAATTCTCCACACAAATGCGGCTACTAGTACCAGGTACAATTTTGTCTTTCGTATTCCGGCCAATTCGAAATCAAAACATATGCCCATTGCCGTTCCTGCAGTCAAAACAAAGAAAGAAGAATTGGGGTAGCGGCGTCACGTGCGTTTTACAAAGAGAAAGAAAGAAAGCAGCGGAGAAAGTGTGTCAGTAGGAACCGTTACACGCCACTTCACAAAGGAGTTGAGTTCTCTCTTGTAGTATCGTTTGGTCTGTCGAAATTGCTCCGACACATTATCCTACATCGTGCTTCTGTAGGCCTGCTTTATGCAGCGGCTAACAATGAATCAGTATTCAGACAACAACTGGACTTGCAAATAGATAGTAGACAGTTCTATTTTGATCTTCATTTTCATGAAGAAGGACATCAGTTGAAATGAACTGTCTCGAAGTATGAATATTTTAATGTGAATCTGATAATGGAGTCGTAAATTATAAAGGGTTCGAGGCTCAATTTTATTGAAGAAGGTAGAATATATCTTTACTTTCATTCTAAAACTGAATGTTATTAAAATTTTAAAACATTTTAAACCAATGATTATCTAATTATAACATAATTCGTATGTATTATTAATTGTATGCCATTGGCGAAAAAATTGTTCAGAATGAACTTAATAAAATTCAATATTTGGCGAGTTTTTCTGCTTCTTTTTATGAATAATTTGACGGGAGGCATTTAATACGAAAGTACAAAAAAATTAAATGCTTATTTTAGGTACCCTTTTACTCCATGGTTAAAATAAAAATTTGACACAAGAACTAAAATTATTATCACAATACAAACAATACAAAATTTACAATTATTATACAAAATTTCATATAGTTAAATCATTCAGTTTTTGACTTGTCGTGTTTATATACTTGCGAAAATACAGACCGACAGGCAATCAATCCCTTATTAGATTTAGTTTAAAATTTGAAAGATTCTACACTTTAACTATTATGTCTGCGTAACAAATTTTATCCATCTAGATCTCTTCTTTTTATATTTATCGTATTAATTTATATTCAGATAGCCGGACAGATAATCTTTCTTTGGGTGAATTTCGTTCAAAATTTGTTAAAAATCTGCAAATTTTTATCAAATTTTGAATAGACTGCAAAGAGAGATTTTCTCTGCATGAATTTCGTTCAAAATTTGTTAAAAAATCTGCAAATTTTTATCAAATTTTGAATAGAATGCACAGATTGACTTTCTCTCGATGAATTTCTAGATGAATGCACAGATAGATTTTCTCTTGATGAAATTTTACAAAATTCTGCAAATTTTTATCAAATTTTAAATAGACTGCACAGATAGACTTTCACTCGAAGAATTTCATTCAAAATTGGATAAATATCTGCAAATTTTTGTCAAATTTTGAATAGAATGCACATATAGACTTTCGATGAATTTCTAGATGAATGCACAGATAGACTTTCTCTCGATGAAATTTGACAAAAATCTGCAAATTTTTATCAAATTTTAAATAGACTGCACAGATAGACTTTCTCTCGATGAATTTCATTCAAAATTTGACAAAAATCTGCAAATTTGATCTTCAAGTCCATAATATAAATTTTCCCCCATTTAGATCAAAGCGTCTTTGAGTTATCGAGTTAACAGACAAAAGGAAATAATTACAAAAATATATTTCATGAACTCAGGAAGGTTTAAAACATGGAGATGCAGCGTCAATATCTCGAATTCGAATATCGACGATTACAATATTTTATCTATATTTCGAATACAAGAAAATAAAAAAGAGAATTAGTTTTGTAAAGCAAATAAGGTAAAAATTTATTTTGCATTTACTGAAGAATATCACAATATAGATTTCATATATCTAGCTTTCTATGTGGTATATTCCCATTTTCATATTGAAAGACAAATTTACAGAAAATAGTCCCATGACGAATTAAGTTCTTATTTAAATTTTGTAATGAAGATAGAAGACTAAAATTCACACACATATAGAATATTACGTATTTGAATCTACGTATATATCTTTACGCATACCTTTATATACGTATATACCTTTACCTTTATATACGTATATACCTTTACGTATACCTTTACATACGTATATACCTTTACCTTTATATGCGTATATACCTTTACGTATACCTTTACCTTTATATACGTATACCTTTACATACGTATATACCTTTACCTTTATATACGTATATATCTTTACGTATACCTTTACCTTTATATACGCATACCTTTACCTTTATATACGTATACCTTTACCTTTATATACGTATATACCTTTACGTATACCTTTATATAAGTATACATTTACGTATATACTAATAGACAGATCTATTGGTAATTGTCTAGGAGATTGAAATTCAACTTCGGTGTGTAAAATCAACTCGTGAACAACTTATTGTAGAAGTATGTACGTTATTAACTTATGATCGATAAGCAATCAACACACTGACTACTATTTGTCTAGGAGAATGAAATTCAACTTCTGGCGTAAAATCAACTCGTGAAAAACTTGTGTAATCGACGCACGTTGAATTCGAATATTTATAGTTCTTTGGCCCTCTTATTCATATGATCAATCGATTTCGAGTACCTCATATTACTGGAACGCTCAAGTTTCTCCTTCAAAAATAATAAAAATTCCCTCCCTTCCTCAGAAACTGTAATAACAATCGTATAACTGATTCAACAGCTGATAGAGTGCTGAAAAGTGTGAATATGCGAAAGAGGAACTCGCTGAGTGGATAGCTACAAAGTAATGCAGATGTCGGATATCCTTTGAGAAATCTCAGAACACCTCCTTATTCCCCAAACCCACACACCTTACTTTAAAAAATGAAATAAAAATCACTTTTTTTGTCTTTGTGGCAGCTCTTGATGTTCATAGACATTTCCACTCCTTACATTACTGATTTAATGGTTAATCGGATATTGACGTGTGATCAAATTTCATAAAATATGATCAAAAACATGATGGATAGAGGTATTATGTATTTCGTTTCCTGAAGTTACGAAGAGGAATTTAGAAAGCATATTAAAAATATTTCATCTGTGTCTGATTGATTTAAACCCTGATAAATGCGCTGGATATCCTCTTCGGAAATATCCAATTTACCCAAATATTACATCACCAGAGATCATGATATAAAGAATTAGGTAATTATTAGTATTAGGCTCATGTGTGTACATAATTTTGCAGATGCGTGACTGAAAAGGAAACTTTTAAAATTTTGACTTCGATTTATTTCATCACGGCTGTCATATTTTGTACAGAGAAAAAGTGTTAAGAGATACGTTGTTAATAAGTGTTAAGAGATATGTAGAGTAACATCACAATGCAAGGGTGAAAGTGACCGAAATTTTTCCCTTCAGTGATTTTAGTGTTAGAGTATTTTAGGTATTTCTTTCTTAGGCAAGGGAATCTGAGGTATCTTTGAAAAGTAAGGGTGAGTGCAAGCGACTTTTATCCCTTTGTGGGAACATCGGAATCAGTAGTTTTATTAAGCGCTTTTTAGAATTAATTAAATTTAAAAAAGTGGGAATTGAATGAGGAAATGAGAGAACATTTTAGAATAAAGTTAATATGGACTAAATTAGGATAAAAATTGGGAAATTAATTAGGATTTAAACTAGATCAAGAGATATCAATACTTATGGGCTTGTGTGTGTCTGTGTTTGCGTCAACAGAATCCGTAAGGAACCAAATATGTTCACTCTGTTAAGAGGAATTCTATAGGAACTGACACTTGGAGGGAGGATAGCCATACCTGAATTATGTGTTAATAAGTTCCAAAAAACAACAACTCTCCAGCTCAAATAAGTTTATAATCTTATTTCCGGCAGTGCATATACATTCTCGCCATTAGTATACAAACAGATCACGTCCCTTTTCTCTTGATTCATTGAACATGAAAATGTCCCTCACGGTACATTTCCTTTGGAAGAAGTGAGCAGGATATTAACAAATTGTGCTTTGAAATAAATCAAACCTCATGACGAATTCGTGCTACAGTAAAAAAGGATAATTAAAATTCTGGCGGTAGCCTAAATGTCTCAAACGAACTGCCTTGAAATTCATCACGATTTCTTCAAATCGACAATGGCGAGAAATAGTCTTCAGTTGCACCTGATGCTCTTGACTGTTTTCTCCAAACTGTATTCTAATTAAACAGCCCTCGGTTGCACCTGATGCTCTTGACTGTTTTTTTCCAAGCCCTATACTAATTAAAAGTCTTCTGTTGCACCTGTTGCTATTGGCTATTTTTCCCGAGCTGTATACTAATTAAAACAGTCCTCTGTTGCATCTGATGCTCCTGACTGCTTTTCCCAAGCTGTATACTAATTTTAACAGCATTCTGTTGCACCTGATGCTCCTGACTGTTTTCCCCGATTTGTATACTAATTAAAACAGCCTTCGGTTGCACCTGATGCTATTGACTATTTTTCCCGAGCTGTATACTAATTACAACAGTCTTCTGTTGCACCTCATGCTCTTGACTGTTTTTCCCGAGCTGTATACTAATTAAAACAGTCCTCTGTTGCACCTGATGCTCCTGACTGTTTTTCCCAAGCTGTATACTAATTAAAACAGTCCTCTGTTGCATCTGATGCTCCTGACTGCTTTTCCCAAGCTGTATACTAATTTTAACAGCATTCTGTTGCACCTGATGCTCCTGACTGTTTTTCCCAAGCTGTATACTAATTAAAACAGTCCTCTGTTGCACCTGATGCTCCTGACTGTTTTTCCCGAGCTGTATACTAATTAAAACAGTCCTCTGTTGCATCTGATGCTCCTGACTGCTTTTCCCAAGCTGTATACTAATTTTAACAGCATTCTGTTGCACCTGATGCTCCTGACTGTTTTTCCCAAGCTGTATACTAATTAAAACAGTCCTCTGTTGCACCTGATGCTCCTGACTGTTTTTCCCGAGCTGTATACTAATTAAAACAGTCCTCTGTTGCATCTGATGCTCCTGACTGCTTTTCCCAAGCTGTATACTAATTTTAACAGCATTCTGTTGCACCTGATGCTCCTGACTGTTTTCCCCGATTTGTATACTAATTAAAACAGCCTTCGGTTGCACCTGATGCTATTGGCTATTTTTCCCGAGCTGTATACTAATTACAACAGTCTTCTGTTGCACCTCATGCTCTTGACTGTTTTTCCCGAGCTGTATACTAATTAAAACAGTCCTCTGTTGCACCTGATGCTCCTGACTGTTTTTCCCAATCTGTATACTAATTAAAACAGTCTTCTGTTGCACCTGATGCTCCTGACTGTTTTCCCCGATTTGTATACTAATTAAAACAGCCTTCGGTTGCACCTGATGCTATTGGCTATTTTTCCCGAGCTGTATACTAATTACAACAGTCTTCTGTTGCACCTCATGCTCTTGACTGTTTTTCCCGAGCTGTATACTAATTAAAACAGTCCTCTGTTGCACCTGATGCTCCTGACTGTTTTTCCCAAGCTGTATACTAATTAAAACAGTCCTCTGTTGCATCTGATGCTCCTGACTGCTTTTCCCAAGCTGTATACTAATTTTAACAGCATTCTGTTGCACCTGATGCTCCTGACTGTTTTTCCCAAGCTGTATACTAATTAAAACAGTCCTCTGTTGCACCTGATGCTCCTGACTGTTTTTCCCGAGCTGTATACTAATTAAAACAGTCCTCTGTTGCATCTGATGCTCCTGACTGCTTTTCCCAAGCTGTATACTAATTTTAACAGCATTCTGTTGCACCTGATGCTCCTGACTGTTTTTCCCAAGCTGTATACTAATTAAAACAGTCCTCTGTTGCACCTGATGCTCCTGACTGTTTTTCCCGAGCTGTATACTAATTAAAACAGTCCTCTGTTGCATCTGATGCTCCTGACTGCTTTTCCCAAGCTGTATACTAATTTTAACAGCATTCTGTTGCACCTGATGCTCCTGACTGTTTTCCCCGATTTGTATACTAATTAAAACAGCCTTCGGTTGCACCTGATGCTATTGGCTATTTTTCCCGAGCTGTATACTAATTACAACAGTCTTCTGTTGCACCTCATGCTCTTGACTGTTTTTCCCGAGCTGTATACTAATTAAAACAGTCCTCTGTTGCACCTGATGCTCCTGACTGTTTTTCCCAAGCTGTATACTAATTAAAACAGTCTTCTGTTGCACCTGATGCTCTTGACCGTTCTTCCCAAGCTGTATACTAATTAAATCAATGTGTAAAATTTATGCCATGCTTTTGATATGACATTTTTTGGTTTATTTGGATTTACTGTTAATCTCCGTTTGCATATCTCTCTCTTGAGTCTACTATTTTTTTCCCTTGAATCTAACAATTATTTTTTTCCTGTCAATAAAATAATGATTTTAAGTCATAAAAAAATAAAACGGCCTTGCGAATCAGAATTTCAATACATTTTTCCTTGCGCATATGTGTCTTCCGCCTTATTTGCATATTTTGCGAACTTTTTATATCTCATTTTGTGTATATTTGTGAGATTTAATAGTATAAATAAATACGCTAATGGCTATAGATTGAAAATTTAATTAATAGGAATATTTATTAGAATTATATTTTAATTCCAATGGGCAATTTACATATAATAGAAGCTCTTAAGAAAATAATTACTTGTAAAATTACATCAAAGAATCTGAAATCCATTTAGCAGATCTGCTGATTTTGAAATTGCGAACTCTTGTATCAAGTAAAAAGTTTAGTTCTAGCAGTAGTTAGTCCATTATCAGCAAGCTATAATCAATTTCTTATGAAAAACATCAGCAAAGCCAAATGAATCAATTGCCAAAAAATAATATTTCTAACCGATTTCTTTATTATTTCAAAAAATATATAAATAAAAATTTCTACTAATAAGTAATAAGTCATGCAGCACTTATAATGCTGTACTCCAAGGGTTCCCAAATATTTGGTTTAATTTGATCCACAGAATATGAAAAATTGTCATCTGAGATGGTATTGACGGAAAATGGATGAAAAGTATTTGTTTCCTAACTGAATCAAAGTGAATAGATATATAGCATAAATACTAGGGGATTTAGACCCTGCTCAATTCACTTATCACCCCCTAAGAACCACTTTGATATTTTTAGGACCTGTGTGAGCCCAGCTCGCTTCGATTGTTCGCCATATAATTATAGCATTTTTGCCAATAATGCGTAGTTATAGTCGGAGTCCTGGTCTAGTGGTAGCACTTCGTCCCCATGGTCTGATCGTCCCGGGTTCGAGTCCTGGTTTGGATATGGTTGTTCTTTACCCTGTGTTCTGTCTGTGAGGTGTGTCAAAGACCCCCCCCCCCTGTGGGAAAGGGCTGTGCAAGCGAGTGTGTGAGTGTCATCTTCAGATGCGATAAAATCAGACTTCTGCTATCGGGTGCTTAGGGGTCTGTACCCTCGAAAGCTATTGCACTCCCCCCCACTTCATCGATCTCTTGTCTTACTTTGAATTGGAGTTCAATCCAAGGAGGATAAGCTGCAACTGCAGCATAAGAAGTTATAAATACCTTCTCGACTAAACGCTGATTTCAATTATTAGAAATCGCATATATTGCTAGAATTAATTTTTCATCAATTATTAAAAACTAAATCATCAATTTTTAAAGTTAAAATTTTCCGGTAACAGAGAGATGTAAAAAAAAAAAAAATATGTAGCTCAAGTATATTTAAAAATCAAAATTGAATTTAATATTTTTTTCTATGTTTTGATAAGACCTATTGCCGCATTGAAAAGCGGAAGTCAACTCTCCATGGCTGAATGGTCATAACACTGGTCTCATAATCAAGAGATCGTAAGTTCAAATCCCGCTAGAGACAATGCGATTCACAGTTTGAGTAAATATTTAATTCCTTGATTTTATGTTTTCCTTTATTTCATGTTCCAGAAGATTCTGGTCATTTCTTTAGTTTACCATTATTCGCGCTCGCCATAGTTTATTTTCGCGCTCTAGTTTCTTATTAATTTAATTTGCTATCTAAAACCTAAATTATGAACAAAAGATTAACGATGAAAATTATTAATCGGATTTTTTTGAATGACTATTCAAATATTTAAGAATTTTGCCTCTGAATAGACGTGATATTTTTAATGAAGGAGTTAAAAGTAAAAAAAGAAAGAAAGAACGTTATCATTTAATTAACATCATTTAATCAAATTAATATAATTTAATCAAATACAAAATTTTATTGCTATCATGTGTTCCTTGGAAGAAATAATAAGCGTTTTAAAATTTTCTGTGTTCTGAGTTCAGCTCTACAAGCTCTACTTCTTGTGTGTGTCATTCAGTTCCACACTAGAGTACCTACTTGACAGTATTTCATCAAAATTGGCCGTTGTAATAACAATACTCAAATAATCGCCGATGGTGGCGAGTAAAAATAAGATTAATTTATCTTTAATCAACTTTGATGAATACGTTTTATCACAAAAAGATACCGCATTATTTTTATCATGTTGTTTAAATTGAACTTCAGCAATAATAACAAAGCACCATAGTAGCACACATATGTGATGCAATATCGTACGATATTGAACAATATATGCAATATTATATAATATTATTACGTATTAAATTATATAATATAATACTAAACAGTAACGTTTAATATTGTGCAATAGAATGTGCTACCTGTTCAATCCATGTGGTTAGCACACTTCAAAAGTGACAAAATTAATTAGTAGTGTTGCTTTTGATCTTTTTATGAAGAATTCTTCAAATCGCTCAATGAATTCGATTTTTTTTTATTGAAACTATTCCATTTAGGCTTAGTTATTTATTCGTACAAATCAACTAAAAAAAATGTTGCTTCAAAATCTTTCGCCGTAGCAAGCAAGTAAACAAGTCAACTGTGCGAGATGTTGCCAAATGACGATTAACAAATTCGGCCTGATTTTGCACCCACACAAAGGTTGCGTCTCATAAATATAAGCAGTTTAGGGAAATTACAATAATCTTCAAAAAATTCAAACTCGTGATTTCGACGAATCTTCACGCTTTAGACTACCCGGAGTTCGAAAACAACATTTTGATAAACCGTCTATCTGTCTCTGACAGAGATAATTCGAAAACGCTTTGAGCTAGACGGGTGAAATTTTGTATACGGTATTATTGAATTTGTAAATTTCAATCCAATTTTGAGCAAATTCCTTTGAGAGGAAATCTGTATGTCCGGATATTCGAATATCGGTTAATACAATAATTACAAAATGGAGAGATTTAGATAGATAAAATGTGGTACAAAGAATTAGCATCTACAGTCTAAACACCTACAGAATTTTCAATCGAATCCAACAAGGGGGTGAACGTCTGTCGGTCTGTACTTTTAGTAACATGTAAAGTCGATAACTCAAAAACGAGATTATTTAAATACATCAAATTTGGTTTTTTTCTGACTACTTTTGCACTTTTGGGTTAAATTTTTGTTTCAATCGGTTGTTTAAAACGCATCTAAAACTCCAATTCGATTTCGGTTAGTGTTAAACCGTAGGCTAGGAACAAATCGTCAAAAACTCGCCAAGGATGACACGATAGATTTAATAAAAATCATAAATTCACACCGAAAGTTAATATTTCGTAACTATTGCACGCTAATGCTATGCAAGGCGTTCTCGGTGTAACATCTTTATTGCGATAAAGTTTCTTTTTCGGGGGAGGGGTACTCCTGCTAGCACATATAGATATAGATATAGATGCGAAGATGATTTTTCATTTTCTAACAGTGACGGGATATCAGCTAGAGTGTTAAGTGTTTTCACTGAAACGTCTTATTACCATTTTAAGAAACTTTCGCACATTCAACCTTCCCCAACCCATTCTTCAAAATCATTTCTTCGACGCCTTTTTAATAGCTTAATATACTGTAACATTCCCCGTTTCCCAGTATTGATAAGACATTTACAGCCAGCTGTGTGGACGTTGTTAAATACTAAACTCCTCGAGATAGCCCGATGGTGGATCTTTTCACCTGGGTGGTCTCGCATCTGTTCATTAGCGACTACAGTGAAATACCACATGTGGAATTCCTCGTCCAAGAGGTATTGATCGTAAATTCAAAGAGAAAGGGGTGCCCAAACAACTGGATGCTAAATGTTTCTCATTGTGAAAGGACTATGATAACTTCGTGTTCCAGAATAGTCAGTTGTGAAAGGTGCGTCACACAAAGGACCTTCCCACGACCGACACGCGCCGCTGAAAGAGCATATTGCTGAACTCCTATTGGCCGAAAGAGAGCTCAAGATAAACCTTTGACTTCGATAGTTGTGTCTCCTACTACAGGTGTAAATTACTATTTATTTAACCAATATTAGAACAAGTTGTTCTTTTGTATATATAGGGCTGTAAAATAAAGAATTGTCTGGAAATTCTGCATCGTTATTTGATCAGTCCAGATCAAGACATTACAATACTATGACTATAAATTTCTAATCCATTCGGAATTTATCCATAGATATAGTCTTTGCTTCCATTGATAGTAAAAAGATGTTGCCAATAAAAATAATCTTTTGGATAAAAATTATTTTTTGTGGGTATGTATAAAGTAGATATAGATCTTCTGCACTTTTTCGAATACGAAGAATATAAACAGAAAGTAATAACCGTCGGAACATTCGACCTGAGGATTTTCATGGATCTTTATATGATTTCTGCATGCTTCCTTAGGTCAAAAAATACATTTATATGTCGTTCTATCTGTAAACAGGATGGCTTAAAAACCATTTGGGTGAGAGAGATGAAATTTGGTGTGTAGTCATGACATCAACTTTGTAGAGTTTTATCAGATTTTGAATCAGTTCAAAAAAGATCTGGATTTCCGACTTTTATTTTAATGTTTCGGACAATTTTAGATATTTTTTGTTGTAAGGCATAATTTATGTTTATTGTTTACAATGGGCAGAAGTGATTTCTACTTTGTTTCATGACAACTCGAAATAAGGAATTTCCTTTTAACTCTCTTACCCGATATTGTGACCTTCTGTTGTTTGATTACTTTACCCATCAGGAACCACGTAGTTTTGCACCCAGGATTGATTTAAACAAATTATTTTTGCAATAACCTATTATCCATTGTTTGAAGAAAAGCGATTATTTCTGTTGTTGGAGATAGCTCAAAATAAACAATTCATTCGATAACCTGGCAGCCTACATCATAGCCTTTTACTCACAGAACTGGTTCTCATCTTCAAGAACACTGATATTCGCATTTAGTGAAACTATAAATAATACATTTTTTCCAAACCAATTTATCAGCTGTTTTAAAGAAAAGTGGATGCTATTTTCCTTGAAATTCAAAATAAACAGTTCCTTATATTCTGACATCTTATAGCCAGACTTTATGTTTCTTGAGCTACTTAACCTGCCCAGTACCTTGAAATTTACGTCCTTTGCTACTATAAACAATGTATTACTTTAAACATTTTTTGTTTGAAAAAAAATGTCATTGTTTCTTTTCTTCGAGATATTTCGAAATAAACAATTCCCTCATAATCTTGTCAATTGGCATGACCTTGTATTGTTTGAAATTATTCTCCAATCGGTGTTTATGATGCTTTTCATTCTGTATTGCAATGAGCAAATGCATGCGACTTTAAAGTAAAAATCATTCTGATGTGTGTGTTTTTTAAAATACAACAAACTTTTACCGAACATTTCTGTCTCTAAATTGATATTCGCGGAAAGAAATTTTCATTAGTTATAAATTGGAGGGATTAAATTTAGAATGTCAATCAATTTACTTAAGATTACACCTTAATTTTCCTCCAAATATCTCATTTGACTCAACAGAGTACGATTTAAGTTTTAAACAGTGACTTTGTTCTTAATTTGAAATGAATATTTACCAAAAAGAAAGCTTTGCAAACCCTGACATGCGTATTCTATCAGTAGATCATCTCAATTTTTATCTCTGCCTGTATTAATATTTAAGATGAACGTGTATGTGCGTGTGTGTGTACGTGTGTGTGCATGTGTGTGCACGTGTATGTGCGTGTTTGCGTACGTGTGTGTGCGTATGTGCTGGCGCTTTACTGGCCAGACTATATGATCTACAACCCTACGTCTCAAATTTGGCAAATATATCATTGGAAAGTAGAAATATGCAATTCGGATATATATATATATATATATATATATATATATATATATATATATATATATATATATATATATATATATATATATATATATATATATATATATATATATATATATGTGTGTGTGTGTGTGTGTGTGTGTGTGTGTAATGAATTTTCAAATTCTGTCGGCTCTTTAATATGTAAGCATTATTTTATGTTTGAAGACAGTGAAGATACTTTTAATTTCGTGACGTCATTTTATTTCATTTTGAAGAAGCAGGCATATGTACAAACGATGAGCACACAGAAAGACACAGAAAAGGAATGAGGAAAAAGCCCTTGGACATTTTATCCCTGGTCTTATATAACCTTAGATTTTGATACTGAAAACATTTCTTCATAGTGCTAATATATTAATAAGATTCCGACGCATGTCAATCACATGTAAGGAAAACACAGGGATCTTTTAAGAAAAAATGCGCTTACTGGACATTTTTACCCCTTCACGCCGAGCGTGTGAAAGAATCGGCGTTTGGTAAATTCAGCAGTTTTATAAAGCTTATCTTGAATTAATTAAGTAGAGAAAGTGGAATTGGATCACGAAATAAGAGAATATTTTAAAAATGAAGTTACTATGGGCTAAATTAAGAAAAAATCTTGGAAAATAATTAAATTGAAATTAAAAGTTTAAAATATCATTACATATTTATATATATATATATATTGAAATTTTAATTAACTAAAATTTAACCTATATTTAGCCTTTTTTCTTTACAACTTTCGAAAAATATTACAGCATAGAAGTGAAATTTTAGTCCCTCTCAAAATTTAAAATATTGTCTTTTTAATGATGCCAATTTAATTGTCTCTCAAATTTTTGTTAAATTTTTGGAAGCTTTTATTAAACACATTTTTTAATCTAATTTCCAACAATAGATTATACAGTTGCTTAAACCATTCTCATTGTTTTATCAAATATTTAATCTCGTAATTTTCTTTCCATTGTATTAATGCTGAAAAAAGAAGAATTCTGTAGTTCTAAAAAAGAAGGAATTTACAAAATGAATAAAAATATGAAACGCGAAATTTTTGAGACAGATGAACCGCGGATTTTCATTTTTAAAAGCGCTATGATATCATGGGACTGTATTCATTAAGATAGTTCATATGCTCAAAGATTAGAAAATATGTAAAACGATTAAAACAACTAGATTTTAACGTTTGGCAGTTTAATAAAATCATGGGCAGGAAATTACGTCAAAACGAATAAATATGATCAATGTTCCCGGCTAACCAACTGGTCGACAAAAGCGGTTAATGTTAAACCAGTAATAAAAATGGTAAAGATAATAATATATGCATAAATATGCTAACAATAAATCCGGATGGGACTTTAGCCTGAGATGATTAACATTTTTGGAGTTCAGTTTACTAAGGAGGTATTGGACAAAATATATATTAGAAAAATCAACAAGAAAGTGAAAAAAATTTTAATTCAAAAACGATGAAATAATTATTTATTTAAAATTTTTCACAACATTTTAAAAATAGTTTTTATAGTTTTACTGTTGCTTGTATTGTTTTATTTTCATTACTGCTTTTTTTTAAAAATTAATCTACTTCCTTTCATAAAAGACTGATCTCCTATGCTTGTTACAAAAATGCGGTTAGGAGAATTTCCCAAATGTTTATTTGTTTTCTAAAGTTAAATATAATATCAAAATTGTTACCTTCAAACCATTTTGGTCCTGTCATGTCTTAATACGGTATTCTTTTTATATATTCTTTTATGTGGGGAAAATTTTTTAAATTCATATTCTTGTGATACTAAATTTACACTAAGACCTGAGCTTCATGATTTGAAATCAATAAATGTCCTAAATATTCGCATTATTAAAAAAATAGTATTATAAATCGGACGTTCTTTATTCGTGATATAGATTATACAGCCATGAACGCATCTTTAAAGAATTGTCAAAATTGTTTATGCCTAAAAATTGGAAAAAGAATTTATGATTTATTAAAAACACAGAAGCACGGGAAAAATTTGTGTTATTTTTCAGAGAGATTTTTTTTTCATGTATGAACAAATATATACACCAACCTCTCCCGCCGATTAAAGAATATATAAAAAATCACCAAGAACCGAATGCATTTCATTCAAAATATGGCATAATCCCAGCATTTTATTTTAACCTAAATCTAACAATGAATATGTCGTATTTCCATAATCATTAATGCATGCAGACTTTGGGATTTTCCCTTTATTATATTCGAGCATCTGACAGAAGTACAAATATAAAAATGAATATCTAATTGTTTTTAAATCCTTTAAATGGCTCGGTTAAATTTATCCAAATTCAATGAAAAACGTATACAAGATTTATACAAGAGATAATAAAATGTGATTCTCAAAGTCCTTCTGTAACCACAAAGGACAAAACAACACAACTGCGTGCTGAACATTAGTAATTCCATGAATCTTTCTTCGTGTGTCGCAATGTGAAGTTTATATTATACGCTTTTTGCATGCAGATGGCTTATCTATGTACCATGGTCAGACTAAATTGCAAAAACAGGGCAATTTATTCCTGTTTCTACTATGTTTCTTCTTGGACTTTTTTTTTTGTCTCGCTCAATAATTGTTGGCATCATGCGCATACGCATGCGTTTTACTTTTACTTTAGAATGTGCACGTGTTTCAGTTTATCACATGAAAATGAACTCATTCCATTTACTTCATTTATAAGCTATTAATTTCTTAACACAAATAAAAAAAGAGAGATACAATTTAAATTAAAAGATAAATATTAAAATATCAGCAGATTGTGATGAATCCTCGTAATGGTAGAAATTTATTATGACATGATTCACGTCTCAATTATTTTATTTGTTATTTTGAAAATAAAATCAAAGGAAATGTTCGAAACACTTGTCGTTTGCAATATAAATGTGACGTAACACAAATTTATCTCGTTATGGTTATGATAAACTTTGTGTTTCATCTGTGAAAATTTAATTTAATCAATCTTTTGTCAAAGTAAATATTTCTTAAATGTTTAGCAATCAAATACTTCTTATAATACTTAATATATATAAAATACACTTGCTTTACACATAATTGCCAACGTTCTTTTCATATTTATTTGATACAATGAATTTGATATTTGATACAATGATTTGATACAAAATGTAGAAACGAAAAAAAATCGTTTGCACATTTCATTATTTTATGTGATATTTTATTTAAAAGATAATCAACGATATTTTTTATATAAAATTTCACAAATAATCAAAGTTGTCTATACCAAAAGAAGCAAAATGTCTTCCATTTAAACTAAAATAGGAGTTTTGCAAGAATAATTCAGTATAGAATACTTACTGTATTTAGCTCTTTCTTCATTTCAACTTAGAATATCAATTACAGACAAAACTATATTATTATTGCTCATAAATTAATTAGGTTATTCAGTCATATTTTTAAACCATATGTGATAACAAAATATTTTCGAAACGCAAGGATTTAGTGAAGAGCAGGGTGGGTTTTTTTTCATCCAAATCTTTCTAGAAGTTTCAAAAATTATCTGTCTGATATAACGCTTGAACTTTGTAATCCAACAGTTTGAACAGAATCTATTTGTTTCTTTCCAAATTTTTATGACAGAAACTTCTTTCGTAGATTGTAAGATTATATATTTTATTGCAAAACATTTCCTGGGAAATCGCTTTTGTAATTAAAAGACCTAAATCATTTCAAGCATTTAAAAAATTCTAACAAAAGAAAATGTAAAAAAGAGAATGAAATTTTAAAAATGTTCCACTTTCTTATTGTTTATCTATTGGATAATTTTAATAAATTATAACTGTTATCTATGTTGCCAACAATCGTCTGTATTTATTCATAATTTATTACTTTGATTTCAATGCACGTTTTTATTTTTGTATTTTAATCATCGGTCTTGATCAAAGAAAGAGTATGGTCGAAACATTTTACGCTTGAATGAGCAAATAGACATTTTATTTGTAATGAAATATTACGTATCATAAAACTTTTTTTGTTCGATTGACAAGTTGTTGGCATTAATTATCAGCACATGTCATCTTCCACAATAAGGAAAATTCAAGAGTGGTATTATCAAATCAACTATCAATCACCTGTCTCCCCTGTTATTACTTCCTGATTTATTTTCTATCAGTGTAAAAGCGTGGTGATTCATAAAATTAAAAAATTCTCACTTAAAAACGAGAAAAAGTTATTGCAGACGATTTTTAATGTTTTATTATTGAATGCATTTAGCATGTTTTTTTATTATAGAAATAATATTTAGTAAATTGTCACTTTTATTAAAAATTTTCTTTTTTATAACTAGAAACATTATTTATAAATAAAGAAATTAAGAGAAAAATCATTGATGCTTCTTATGAAAAATTATGATTTTCTTAGAAACTTGATATGAATGTGATATGTTCTGTCGAAATCTCGTTAATCGACTTATTTGATTCGAATGTAGAAAAGAAATCAACAAAAAATTCGAATGAAGAGGTGGGGGGTTTTTCGTCTATCTTTATCTTTCGTTTATCTTAAACAACGCGCGTTTGTATAAAATCTAGTAAAACTAATATAATGGAAATATTAAAGTATTGTAAAATATATTTAAAAATATCTTTAAAAATTAATTAAAATTAGAATAAGAAAACTTTGTCCTGAATTAAATTTGGTACTTCTAAAAAGTTTTATTTTCTGAAATTTAAATATTTAAAAATTAATTACTACATTGATGACAAAAAGAGTTAAATTTTCAATTATTTTTTAATTAGAATTTTCAAATTTTTCTAAAATTTAATACTTAAAAAGTTATTATTTGCTAACTTTGATAACTGCAGGTGCAACGATCTGTTCTATATCAAGTTTTCAATTTAAAAAAATGTTTATTATTATTGTTATGCATATCGAATGACAAACTTTAGAGTAATATGGAACATATTCAAGAATACGGGAGGGTCACAAATTATATAAATAAAAATTTCATTGTAGAAAAACTATTATAATTTAGCATATGGGTGTTTTATTGAATTATAAATCGGTTATAATGTTTTTAATAAAACCACTTCTATTAGTATATTTCAATGTGAGCTTTCTTTTTCTAGCTCGAAGAATATCAAAACCATATTAAATCTCTTGCCAAATATTATCTAGCATTTCGGCTGTCACATTACGAAAAGCCATATATGATTCTAACTTTGAATGTATCCATATCTTCAACTGACTCTGTAAACATTCTGTCCTTTAAGTAACTCCAAAACTGGCATTACCAGTAATTGGCATTTGAATTCATTGAACCAAAGGATAAATTGAACATTTTATTTAGTTGACGCCGTTTTGATAACAATCGAATGTAAAAATCACGATTTCTGCACTAATTGCGTTATTTGTTGGATTAAAAAAATTAAGAGCACTGCTCTTTCATAGTAAAAATTTATAGTATTATATTCAATGGCTCTTTGGTAATCTATATATATATGTGTGTGTGTGTGCGTAATGATATTTTTAACTTTAATTTCAATTTAATTAATTTCCAAGGTTTTATCTTAATTTAGCCCATAGTAACTTCATTCTAAAATATTCTTTTATTTCTTGATCCAATTCCACTTTCTCTATTTAATTAATTCAAGAGAAGCTTTGTAAAATTGCTGAATCGGCTAAAAACCTAACTTATAATATATATATACATAAAATAATGCTTATATATATATATATATATATATATATATAAGCATTATTTTATGTGAAGCAGAATGCTGTTTCGAAGACAGGGAAGAAATTTTCGATTTCGTGACGTCGTTTTATTTCATATGGGAGAGGCAGGCATTATATACAAGCGATAAGCACACAGAGCGACACAGAAAGAAATGAGATAAAAGATCTTGAACATTTTATCCCTGGTCTTATATAACCTGAGATTTTGATACAGAAAATATTTCTTTACAGTGCTAATATATTATTAAGATTTCGATAAGGATTTTTGCTACACGCGTCCACAAGGCAGGAGAAACACAGGGATCTTTTAAAAAAGAATGAGCTTATTGGACATTTTTCTAGCCCTTCACGCGGAGTGTGGGAAAGTTAGGTTTTTAGCCGATTCAGCAATTTTACAAAGCTTCTCTTGAATGAATTAAATAGAGAAAGTGGAATTGGATCAAGAAATAAAAGAATATTTTAGAATGAAGTTACTATGGGCTAAATTAAGATAAAACCTTGGAAATTAATTAAAGTGAAATTAAAGTTAAAAATATCATTACGCACACACACACACACACACACACACACACACACATATATATATATATATATATATATATATATATATATATATATATATATATATATATATATATATATATATATATATATATATATATATATATATATATATATACTAGCCGCCTTTGGCGACCAGCCGGTTCGCCAATCTTAATGTTGGTTAAAATTTTAATAATTAAATATTTTATGCAATTTCTACTTTAATAGCTTCTTCATCAAAATATTTTAAAACTTCAAATTCTGATTATCATATAATTCATTCATAATATTATAAAGGCCTTCAGTCATAACGTAATATGTTTTACAAAGCTTCTCTTGAATGAATTAAATAGAGAAAGTGGAATCTCATTTTCTGTTAGCACCCGTGGAATTTATGCTTTAAATTAAAGTGGAAAGAATTTATCTTCAATTAATATAATAATATTTTTTACTGAAACAAAGCATTTTTTTTATAATCTGATTACTGAAAATAGAGTCACTCAGCGTTTAAACTTTATGGGCACTGAAGAATATCTTTTTAAATTTATGTAATATCTCAAGAGTTGGTCAACAAAATTTTCTTAGATTCATTATGAGCAGATCGATTCATTAACAATGTTTAAATTTAAATGCATCAAACACTAAGAAAATAAAACGAATCGTTTAAAATAAACGGTTGAAAACGGTAGAATTTATGCTTTAAATTAAAGTGGAAAGAATTTATCTTCAATTAATATAATAATATTTTTTACTGAAACAAAGCATTTTTTTATAATCTGATTACTGAAAATAGAGTCACTCAGCGTTTAAACTTTATGGGCACTAAAGAATATCTTTTTTAATTTATGTAATATCTCAAGAGTTGGTCAACAAAATTTTCTTAGATTCATTATGAGCAGATCGATTCATTAACAATGTTTAAATTTAAATGCATCAAACACTAAGAAAATAAAACGAATCGTTTAAAATAAACGGTTGAAAACAGGTTTTAAAAAAAACTA
>NC_079157.1:14795201-14812701 GCF_947563725.1 Argiope bruennichi | reverse complement strand
TTAAATTTTAATAGTACCATGACGTCATGAAACTGGTCTCCATTTCAAAATTTCATGAGCAAAAGGAACGGAGCATATGTAAGCAAATCAAAGTACCTTTAATGTCTAGCTATTTCATGATATCGTGGATATGAAGTTATATCTAAAGATTTAATTGAAATTAAAAATAACCAATATGCCCAGAAAACCAGCTGGTCGGCAAGGGCATCAAAAATTTTAAAATGTTTTAATCTCTCATATTTATGAAAGTCTATCATGGAATTCGGCTCCATACATCAAATCTGACGAGAAATTGAAATTTTGCCACTAAAACATCGTTGTACAAGAAGAAATTTTCCATTTCATTATAATCTAATTCTAAGACTAAATTTGTTAACTGAAAAAGGCAAATACCTGCATTTCAGTTACGTACTGCAATGCATTTTATTTTCAGTTAGTGAATCTTTTCAATGCACTTTTTATTTCATTTAATGGCAGATATTAACTCTAAGGTATTCTTTAATGAAACTTGGTAAACATTTGTTATCATTTATCAAATAGAAAAGAATGATTCATCCATTTGATACGCTTACGTTCTTATGCGAAATATACAAAGAGAAAATATTCAACATGACGAACAACATTCGACCTCGAGATTTCTATGAAATATTAATTTTATTCCGAAAAACAAATTTTTGGGATTATGTCTGCCTATCTACTTGTTCTTCTTTATACACGTGAAACTTACACAAACACGAAAAGGGTCAGACAGATAAAATTTAGCATGTGATTTTAACAACAAAATAATAGGTAGGCACCAAGTTCTGATAGGATCTGTCAACAGAATTGCTATTCATCTGTGCATGGTCACACGCAGGTCTTCCATGAAAAGTGGAGCGGATTGGGTAATATATTTTTATTTGGAGAATATTTTATTTTTATCCATATCATCTGATAGACATCACGAGATGAACTGTTTTTACATTTTTTCATGATTATTAAAACTCACGCATAAGAGAGCTGTTTTTATCATGTGAGAACATGATATTGTTTTCATTTGGAGTTTTTGAAATTCGCGATTTATCACTTTTCAGGCATCAATTTTTCGCTTTTGGGGTTATTTCAAAATAATAAAGAAGGTTGTCACATTTGGCGACTGATTGCTAACAAAAAGTTACAACATGGCGCCAATGTTCGCCATGTACCCTATTCTCCTGTCACGACAGCACTTCAAAATTGCGCCAATTTCCAAAAACTCGCTTAAAAATTGCTATCCTCGATGCATACCAGAAATGATAACAAAAAGCTTTTAGAGGTTGAGATAAAAAATTGTTACGATTAGATTTGGTGAGAAATCGCACCAAATATTTCAACTTTGGCGACTGTACATTAATATTAAGCCTAATTGCAATCGTTATGACTTCCCTACGGGAATCGGTACTCATTACCTTCCAACAAATAGTGTTTGTACTATCTAAGAACTCAAAAAATTAAATTTTCATTGATATCAATTTCATATTTAAATAGTTTTCATTTAAATTTAATAATACTTTTGATTCAATTCGGTACACTATTTGAAATTATCTTTTTAAATGTTATGGAGTCATCCATCAAAATATTCAATTACGTGTTTTTACCAATCATTTATTCAGTTGCAGGAGTTCCGCATCCGCTTTTATTTCATAATCTGTACAATTTTTGATCTGCAGTAAACTAATTCATGTGTTTCAATCAGATTTCTGTCGGATATCACGTGACTTACAAAAAATAATGTTCACACGTGATAACTTGAAATTTGCGATAGAAGATTTCAATTTCTTTTAATGTATCTCCTCCCCCTTTCTTCCCTTTTTTTCTC
The DNA here is from genome assembly GCF_947563725.1 of Argiope bruennichi. Classification (NCBI taxonomy): domain Eukaryota; kingdom Metazoa; phylum Arthropoda; class Arachnida; order Araneae; family Araneidae; genus Argiope; species Argiope bruennichi. Next base: position 14,810,864 of record NC_079157.1, on the reverse strand, counting down.
TCCTAGCTCCGATAGACCATAAAAAAAAGATATGATTAGATAATTTATTTCAAAAAGTATATATTATTATTCGAATATATATATTTTGTATACATATATATATAATAATAATATATATATAATATATATATTTTGTATATAGATATAATATATATATTTTGTATTATTATTTGAATATTTTTAATTATAATTCGAAATAATTCCCATGATGATTCAGGTAATTGTTATATGATATCGGTGAACCGTGTTTTCCACCCATTCTTCTGAAAATATTGCTGCCTGCCATGTCAGATGGGTCTAAACAATTACCAAATTACAAGCAGTTTTTGATTCTTTTCCCTAAGAAATGACCTCTTTTTCATCAGTTATTTAACTACCTGGATATTTGATTATTTGTATCGGGTCTGATACCAATCAGTACGTATAATTGTATTTCTTCTGTATAGACAAATATATATATTACTGTCCAAACGTCATTTCTTATTTCAGTTGCTTCAAAATGGTTTTAAAAAAACAGATATAAACTCAGCATAATCCCTAGTAAAGATACAATCCACCAGTTTAAAATTTGGACCTCAGGTACAGCCCTGAACGCCACGAATTTTCAGATTTTTATTTTCACACATCTTCATGAGAATTTCATGCTTCGTTGTATCAGTGAAAAAAACAATCGAATCTTCATTTTGGACGCCTTAGTTATGCTCGAATAAAAGCCAAAATTTGACGGAAAACTACAATTTTAGCAAGAAAAATCACATACGAATTTGCGTATTTGAAATTTCCCATTTACAAGAATTCAAATGCACAGACATGCAAATTTGTACAAAATGCAATAAAATCTACTCTTTGGATGTTAAAAATGCGAACATAATGCTGCTAATATAGCTCTTTGCGTTTTGAAGGTAATCGTATACGGACAGTTCTAAATACTGGCAGACTTTCTTTGAAGAGATTTAGTACAAAATTTTGATAAGAGTCTACTAATTGTATGTAAAGACTACATATCAAATTACACAATTTAACTGAAAATATTTTTTTAATTATCGTATCGCAAAAGAGATAGTCAGACGTATCACCAAACCTGTATTTTTCGGACTCTGCTTAATCTAAAAGGTGGGAATTTCTGAAAATCTCGAGATTGACTCTCTTGATGATTTTAATATATTCTTTTAGCATTCTTCCACAGTAACGGGGATATAAGATATATATGAGATAGATGCTTTACAATTCAACACTACTTTAAAATAAAAACCTAAGGGGGCACCCGGGTTTGAACCGGGGACCTCTCGATCTGCAGTCGAATGCTCTACCACTGAGCTATACCCCCGCCTGCAAGAATGGCACAGAATAAAAATTTTCCTGTTACGCCTAAACATTTTTATTTTTTTTATCTTTCAACAGCAGATAGCTATTTTCTTCAATGATACAGCTGTTATTTCAATCAATATTTTTCCTTTCTTCACACTACAATACTTTAATTAACATGGGATTTGTATTCCAACATAATCTTGCCATCAAGATTATGTTGGCTCAAATTTCAATAATTGAATCAACTTAGTGATATTAAATATTGATTGATATTGGAACCAAGTGAATGACATTGAATATTATTGATATTTGAACCAACTGAGTAAAACTGAATATTGATTGATATTTGAACCAACTGAGGGATATTGGATATTGATTGATATCTGTACCAACTGAGTAATACTGAATATTGATTGTTATTTGAACCAACTGAATGATACTGATTATTAATTGATATTTGAACCAACTGTGTGATACTGAATATTGATTGATAATTGAATCAACTGAGTGATATTGAATATTTATTGATATTTGAAACAATTTTGATATTTGAATCTTTAATACTGAGTGAACGCACGCAGTTCAGTAATGCTTCGGGTACATAGGAATTAATGTTTTTTTTAGATGTTATTTTTCATTAGGAAAATAACGTGTTAATCATTTTGCTCGCATCGAGCGGTTATTTCCAATATAACACTAAATACAAAAAAACAATGATATTAATATTAGTGAAACTGAATGGAGGAAAAAAGAAGAAATATTTGAAAAAGTGACTACTCTACTTTAATTACGTTGGCATCCCAATTTTGAAGTAATTTGCGGTATATTTTGGACAAATCTTGACATTTTGAATATAGATAATCCAGTAAACTCGATATTTGAGCTGGCACACCCTTATTAAACTTTTACACCGTACCGCAGGACAGCACTTGAATTTCGATATTTTATTTAAAGTGAGCCAATCTCATATTTTGGGAAGACCTTTGATAAAACTGAGTTTTGAACATGGACAGTTCCGGATTTACATATACGCTACAGAAGTCATAGCCTCTAATTTCTTGTGGGGTCCTAAAAATTGGTCCAGCGAGCTCCCAGCATATACTAAACGCATTAATTAAATGGAGTTGTAAAGCATCCCTAATCTCAAATATATATATGCAGGACATCATTAAGATAAAATCTAACACTGATCAGTCAGCCCTCTGAACTGAAATCGAAACCTTACCAACTGACCACCACTTCGAAGAATTTTTCACAGAACCATAATCCATTTTTAAAACTGAATTTACGAAGTTACTGCCTTTTCAATCTGTGGGAGTGATTTCCCAAAACTTTCTCACATATTCTCCAATAAACTTGTCATGCCAGAGAACGCCTGGCATGGCATTGCCGTACAATAGTTAAGAAATAATAATTTTTGGCATAAATTTAGCACTTTTACTGAATCATCCTTGGCGAGTAATTTGGCGAGTAATCCTTGGCGTGAGGTTAATGGCATTCGAAAATCGAATTTCTGCTTTAGACACTTAAAACAGAAATTCGACTTGATGGAACAAAGATATGACACAAAACTGCCCTTATAGTCACAAAATCCCACTCAAAATTTTCTATATTTAAGTCATTGCGTTTTTGAATTATCGTATTTATATATATTTCTGAAAGTACAGATCGACAGACAGTCAACCTGCAGTCGGATTTGGCTCAAAATTTGACAGGTGTCCACACTATAGTTGTTAAATCTGTGCACCGAATCTCATCTATCAAATTCTATTTGTTTTGTAATTATCGTTTTGACTTACATTCGAACAGTCGGGCCGACGAACTTCTCGGATCAAATTTTTTCATAAATTTTGATAGAAATCTGCAAATTTGGTGTAAAGATCATATATCGAATTTTAACCGTCAAAATGTTTATGACAAATAAAGGCAGACAGGACATTATCTAATTATGTGTTTTTAGAACTCAGGAAGATCTGAGACATAAAGATTCGTCACAATCTCGAGTTTGAAAATTGTTCATGTGATTTCATTATTTGTAATTTTGTTTTTTTTTTAATTATTTTATTTGTATTTTTTTCTTTGTATACTTATTCATACAATAAAATTTATTATTGAACATAGATGGCGGAATATGCTCTGGATCATTTGTATATATGGAATGTGAGGGAAGCGCACTTAAGCTTTTTTATTGTAAACACTTCATGCTGAGAATTGGTGTGAAACGGATGCAAGCAGGCACCGCTCGCTCTTTTGTTAGCGGCAAAAAGACATATTCGTTCGCTCTTTGTTAGTGGCAATTTCTACTTTCAAATGTATATATTGTTACGAAATTTTCGGGGTTCGTTTGGATAATGGGAGTTATATGGTGTGGAGAACAGTCAATCAGCAGGCGGCAGTAGAAAAGGAAACAACGACGTTTATTTACACGAAGACACACAGGACAGCACAAAGACGACAACTATATACAGCACAGAAGACGATTATCTTCAGCCGAGACGTGCAGCAATAACAGCAGCATACAATAGTATACACAGCAGCATACAACAGTATACACAGCAGCTCTACTCCGTCGCTGCTCCGCTAGTCCCTGGAAGACGAGTTCTTCGTCGTAGCTTCCGAATACTCTTCGACTCCAATTCACCACTGATTCACCACTCGACTCACTACTCTGCTCTGTCGCTTCCGACTTCTCCTCAATTCACCGTCCCGGTTCACGACTGCCCGGCAGCTGCGGCTGCTTCCTTTTATAGGTCTCAGGAGGCGGGGCTAGACGCCTCTTAACCAATCAGGAACGTTCGAAGCGTATCTCCGTTCCTACTCGACGGATCGGGAAAATTCTCGATGTTTCGGGTATAATCTATTTTGGCGCCAAAGTCGCCAATGGTCGCCAAGTTTGTCGTCAAGCTCTGGGACCTCCTATGGAACCGACTATGCTGGGAAGCCGCCTCACAGATTCGTAACAATATTATGTGTTTCCTTATATGTGTGTGATCATCGTCCACGTGTGTTGTTATATGAGTGTGTGTGCGAAAATAAACAAGAAAAAGACAATAAAGCAAAAGAAAATAAACAAGAAAGCAAATAGGAAATCGTTGAATTTTACTTATATAATGAAAGAAATTTTCTTGTAAATCTATGCATGATATTCTTCGTTTCATTTAATGTTACATATCAAGGGTAAGGTTTTTAATGAAATGGTATATGCACTTTTTGCCATTTACCAAATAGAAATTTATGATTCATCTATTTGTTTCGCATACGTTTCGTCTTAAAAAAATTAAAAATACAACATTCAAATTTTTAGGCATCTTTTGGTTCGAATAGTCCGAAAATTACATTTTCGGAATTATGTCTATATGACTAATTGTTTATTGTTGAATAAGATAACTCAAATATGGAGTGAGTTGGGCAGATAAAATTTAGCATGTAAATTTAAAAACAGATTTTTAAATCCGCACCAAGTTTCGGATAGAACCTGTGAACAGAAATACTGTGTATTTGTCGTTCTTTGTACACGAGGATACGCAAGTCCTCATAGAATGAGGGGAAATGCAACTTGGATAATATTTTCTTTTCTTATTTCAACAATATTTTATTTTTACCAGCAACAAATTATGCTCTACATCAGAATCAATTATATTTCTGCATTCTTTTTCTCTAACTGTAAATTCTCCCTTTCTCATTCTTAATTGGTATTATAGGATAAAGCAGGATTTGGTTTAATTTAGCTATATTAACGTCTCTTTTTAGAGCAATACTTTGGGACGGATCTTATAATATTGAATCGCTGTCAGATCACGAGGACGACACTTAAATTGGCACCCCATTCTTCAGATTTCCACACCATGCAATCTGTAGGGCATCTCACCCCGACGAATTTTAGGTGCACCAGATCCACTTACATGGGAGCTCTTCGGGGCAAACAGGTCTCGAACCTAGAATCCTCAGTCCCGAATCGAGGTTTTACCATAATGCCATCTCGATAACCAGGTAATGGAAAGTCGGATTTTTGACTTCCGGCAAAAATACGTAACTTACCCGACCCCTCGAAAGTCAAGCTCATAGTCAATACAGTCAAAATTCTCAAGGGCGTATGCTAGTCTTGGCCCGACTCGGATGCCGGGTCCCTATTTATAATGAAATGCCATTATTTGCGAAAAAGAAACGGAATATTTAATGTGTTGTAGCCAAACGAAACTATTTCAATCATTAAATTAAATTTATTCTAATATTATTGTCAAGTGTAGTAAAAAATCAGAAGCTTGAACTGTTTATTCAGATTAAAATGTTACGTGAGAAGATTTAACAAGAGATCGAGAGATTCCACAAAAATAAATATTAGAAATCGATGTATTATTTTTTTTTATTCTACATTTTGTAAATGACATAATCTGTCATCCATTTTAAGAAATTGTTTGGTTATTTTGAAACATTTATAACAAAATTTCTTTTTATTTGTGCTAAAATATATTATTTTATTTTAATTTGAGCAACTTTATGTAAAGTATGTTAGTGGCTTGTGAATAATATTTAAAAATTTATTTTAAGGAGATAAACATGTCGTTCCGTTTCTTTTTCACTTTATAATAAAATTCCAATAATAGAGAAATTTAATTATCTGAATCTCCAAATATCCTCAACATTTGTTTTGAACGAAGGAAGAGGAGATAATCAACAAATTTAATCTCCTTTCTTAACAATGAGAAAAAGTACACTTCTTGAATACACGAGCAAGCATAAGACATAGCAGAACAACGTGATATTTTCATACATTACGCAAGTATGCAAAATGTAAACAGCGTTATTTTTTTAAGACATTAAATTAATACTTTATAAGAAACTCGTCTTCCTTTCTTTTCCTAAGAAATAATCTTTTGTCTGTTAATTATTCATTTGCTCTGATTATTCAATCGTCCGAACCGGATCAAGTTAGAATCTATGCGTATAATTAGATTTATAATTTTTATATATATAGATATATTAATGTTCAAACATTACTTTTAATTTATTTGATTCATCAGGGAAAAACAAATTTGTTAAAAGAAACTTATTTAAAATCAGCAAGAATAATCTCCACCAAACTTTCTTGCACAATTCCTGATAAAGACGCGCCCCCACCTCCTCCAACGCTGCGAAATTTGGATTTCGGTGAAAGCCGTGAATACTACAAGTGCTCAGATTTTTATTTTCGAAGCCCTGCGTCAGTATTTTGAGCTTCGTAATATCGTCAGGGAAATTCAGTATTTGCCTTAGGTGTCTTTTACCTGAATGAAAACCAAAATTGGCACTGAATAAGATTTTATTAACACGACAGAAAAACCGAATTTCAATTTTCCCAGTTACAGCGTTTTTATTATCTCCTTTAGTTGTGAGAACGCAGAATGGCAGGCAATCAACTCATTCAGTGATTTGATTTTCCGTTACATAAGAATTTGTGTTTTTGATATTTAAGTTCTGTACCAAATTTTAACGAATTACGTTTATGTGTTTGAGACAGCATAAAAGATATAAAACTTATGAAATAAATGTTCTACAATTCAATATTGCTTTAAAACAGAAAGAAAAGGTGCCCTCGGGTTTGAGCCGGGGACCGCTCGATCTGCAGTCTAATGCTCATCCACTGAGCTATACAAACTATGCTAGGCCTCAAACGGAATAATATTTCTAGATTATGCGAAATATCTGTCTATAAAACCACATCGCTTGTTCTGGTATCCTTATTTATCGAAAGGTAAGTGTTGAAAAAATTTAGATGTCTGGAAAACGCAGCTTCAAAGGACATCCGGGTTTGAATCGAGGACCTCTCTAACTGCAATCGAATGCTCTACCACTGAGCTATACCCCCGTTGCTCTGCCTCAAACGGAATAATATTTTTTTATTATGTGAAATAGTTGTCTATAAAACAAAACGCTTGATCTCGTATCCTTAGTTATCGAAGCGTCAGTATTGAAACATTTAGAGATCTGGAAAACGCAGCTTCAGGGGGAAACGGGGACCTCTTCATCTGCAGTCGAATGCTCTACCACTGAGCTATACCCCCGTTGCTCTGCCTCAAACGGAATAATATTTTTTTATTATGCGAAATAGTTGTCTATAAAACAAAACGCTTGATCTCGTATCCTTAGTTATCGAAGCGTCAGTATTGAAACATTTAGAGATCTGGAAAACGCAGCTTCAGGGGGAAACGGGGACCTCTTCATCTGCAGTCGAATGCTCTACCACTGAGCTATACCCCCGTTGCTCTGCCTCAAACGGAATAATATTTTTTTATTATGCGAAATAGTTGTCTATAAAACAAAACGCTTGATCTCGTATCCTTAGTTATCGAAGCGTCAGTATTGAAACATTTAGAGATCTTGAAAACGCAGCTTCAGGGGGAAACGGGGACCTCTTCATCTGCAGTCGAATGCTCTACCACTGAGCTATACCCCCGTTGCTCTGCCTCAAACGGAATAATATTTTTTTATTATTCGAAATAGTTGTCTATAAAACAAAACGCTTGATCTCGTATCCTTAGTTATCGAAGCGTCAGTATTGAAACATTTAGAGATCTGGAAAACGCAGCTTCAGGGGGAAACGGGGACCTCTTCATCTGCAGTCGAATGCTCTACCACTGAGCTATACCCCCGTTGCTCTGCCTCAAACGGAATAATATTTTTTTATTATGCGAAATAGTTGTCTATAAAACAAAACGCTTGATCTCGTATCCTTAGTTATCGAAGCGTCAGTATTGAAACATTTAGAGATTTGGAAAACGCAGCTTCAGGGGGAAACGGGGACCTCTTCATCTGCAGTCGAATGCTCTACCACTGAGCTATACCCCCGTTGCTCTGCCTCAAACGGAATAATATTTTTTTATTATGTGAAATAGTTGTCTATAAAACAAAACGCTTGATCTCGTATCCTTAGTTATCGAAGCGTCAGTATTGAAACATTTAGAGATCTGGAAAACGCAGCTTCAGGGGGAAACGGGAACCTCTTCATCTGCAGTCGAATGCTCTACCACTGAGCTATACCCCCGTTGCTCTGCCTCAAACGGAATAATATTTTTTTATTATGCGAAATAGTTGTCTATAAAACAAAACGCTTGATCTCGTATCCTTAGTTATCGAAGCGTCAGTATTGAAACATTTAGAGATCTGGAAAACGCAGCTTCAGGGGGAAACGGGGACCTCTTCATCTGCAGTCGAATGCTCTACCACTGAGCTATACCCCCGTTGCTCTGCCTCAAACGATATATTATTTCTAGATTATATGATATAGCTCTCTATGAAACGAAACGCTTCATCTGGTATACTTAGTTATCCAAGCGTCAGTATTGAAAAGACTTAGAGGTTTGCAACACTCAGCCTCAGTGTACACCCGGGTTTGAACCGGGGACCTCTCCAACATTTGTCAAATGCTTTACGACTGTGAAATACCCCCTCTGCTCTGCCTCATAAGGAATAATATTTCTAGATTATGCGAAATAGATGTCTACAAAGCACAACGCTTGCTGTGGTTTCCTTATTTATCGAAAATTAGTGTTGAAAAAATTTAGTTGTCTGGAAAACGCGGCTTCAGCGGGCACCCTCGTTCGAACATGAGACCTAACGTTCAAAATAAAAATACTCTACCACTGAGCAATACCCTTTATCCTCTACGTAAAATGGATTAATATTTCTAGATTGTGCAAAATACCATTCTATAAATTACAACGCTTGTTCTTGTTTCCTTATTTATCGAAACGAAAGTATTTAAAAAATTTAGATGTCTGTAAAACGCAGCTTCAGGGGGCACCCGGGTTTGAACCGAGGACCTCACGATCTGCATTCAAACGCTCTACCACTCATATATACACCGGTTGCTCTGAATCAAACGGAATAATATTTTTAGATTATGCGAAATAGCTGTCTATAAAGCACAACATTTATTCTGGTTTCTTTAATTATCGAAACGTAAATGTTGAAATAATTCAGATTTCTGGAAAACGAAGCTACAGGGAGCACCCGAGTTTCAACCGGAGACTTCTCGATCTGCAGTCGGACGCCCAACCACTGAGATTTACCCCCGCTACTCTGCTTCAAACGGAATAATATTTCCAGAATATGTGATATAGCTGTCTATAATGCAGGACGCATGCTCTGGTTTCCTTATTTATCGAAACGTAAGTGTTGAAAAAAATTAGATGTCTTGAAAACTTCAACTTCAGAGGGAAACCGGGTTTTAACCGTGGAAATCTCTATCTGCAGTCGAATGCTCTACCAATGAGCTATACCTCCGCTGGTCTAGTTCAAACGGAATAATATTTCTTTATTATGCGAAATATTTGTCTATAAAACACAACGCTTGAACTGGTATCATTAGTTATCGAAGCGTTAAGTATTGAAAAAATTTCGATGTCTGGAAAACTCAGCTAAGGGGAAACACTGGTACCTCTCGATCTGCATTCGAATTATCTACCACTTAGCTATACCCCCGTTGCTCTGCCTCAAATGGAATTATATTTCTTTATTTTGCGAAATATCTGTCTAAAAATCAACGCTTGTTCTCGTATCCTTATTTATCGAAAGGTAAGTGTTGAAAAAATTTATATGTCTCTAATACGATTCTTCAGGGGGCACCCGGGTTTGAACCGGGGTCCTCTCGATCTGCAGTCAAATGCTCTAAAACTGAGATATAATCCATTTGCTCTGACTCAAACGGAATAATATTTCTAGATTATGCGAAATATCTGTCTATAAAACCACAACGCTTGTTCTGGTATCCTTATTTATCGAAAGGTAAGTGTTGGAAAAATTTATATGTCTCTAATACGCAGCTTCAGGGGGCACCCGGGTTTGAACCGGGGACCTCTCGATCTGCAGTCGAATGCTCTACCACTGAGCTATACCCCCGTTGCTCTGCCTCAAATGGAATTATATTTCTTTATTTTGCGAAATATCTGTCTAAAAATCAACGCTTGTTCTCGTATCCTTATTTATCGAAAGGTAAGTGTTGAAAAAATTTATATGTCTCTAATACGCTTCTTCAGGGAGCACCCGGGTTTGAACAGGGGTCCTCTCGATCTGCAGTCGAATGCTCTAAAACTGAGATATAATCCATTTGCTCTGACTCAAACGGAATAATATTTCTAGATTTTGCGAAATATCAGTCTTTAAAATACAACGCTTGTTCTGGTATCCTTATTTATCGAAAGGTAAGTGTTGAAAAAATTTATATGTCTCTAATACGCAGCTTCAGGGGGCACCCGGGATTGAACCGGGGTCCTCTCGATCTGCAGTCGAATGCTCTAAAACTGAGATATAATCCATTTGCTCTGACTCAAACGGAATAATATTTCTAGATTTTGCGAAATATCAGTCTTTAAAATACAACGCTTGTTCTGGTATCCTTATTTTATCGAAAGGTAAGTGTTGAAAAAATTTATATGTCTCTAATACGCTTCTTCAAGGGGCACCCGGGTTTGAACCGGGGACCTCTCGATCTGCAGTCGAATGCTCTACCACTGAGCTATACCCCCGTTGCTCTGCCTCAAATGGAATTATATTTCTTTATTTTGCGAAATATCTGTCTAAAAATCAACGCTTGTTCTCGTATCCTTATTTATCAAAAGGTAAGTGTTGAAAAAATTTATATGTCTCTAATACGCAGCTTCAGGGGGCACCCGGGTTTGAACCGGGGACCTCCCCATCTGCAGTCGAATGCTCTACCACTGAGCTATACCCCCGTTGCTCTGTCTCAAACGGAATAATATTTCTTTATTTTGCGAAATATCTGTCTAAAAATCAACGCTTGTTCTGGTATCCTTATTTATCGAAAGGTAAGGGTTGAAAAAATTTATATGTCTCTAATACGCAGCTTCAGGGGGCACCCGGGTTTGAACCGGGGTCCTCTCGATCTGCAGTCGAATGCTCTAAAACTGAGATATAATCCATTTGCTCTGCCTCAAACGGAATAATATTTCTAGATTATGCGAAATATCTGTCTATAAAACCACAACGCTTTTTCCGGTATCCTTATTTTTAGAAAGGTAAGTGTTGAAAAAATTTATATGTCTCTAATACGCAGCTTCAGGGGGCACCCGGGTTTGAACCGGGGACCTCTCGATCTGCAGTCGAATGCTCTACCACTGAGCTATACCCCCGTTGCTCTGCTTCAAACGGAATAATATTTCTATATTATGCGAAATATCTGTCTATAAAACCACAACGCTTGTTCTGGTATCCTTATTTATCGAAAGATAAGTGTCGAAAAAATTTATATGTCTCTAATACGCAGCTTCAGGGGGCACCCGGGTTTGAACCGGGGACCTCTCCATCTGCAGTCGAATGCTCTACCACTGAGCTATACCCCCGCTGCTCTGCCTCAAACGGAATAATATTTCTAGATTATGCGAAATATCTGTCTATGAAACCACAAACTTGTTCTGGTATCCTTATTTATCGAAAGGTAAGTGTTGAAAAAATTTATATGTCTCTAATACGCAGCTTCAGGGGGCATCCGGCTTTGAACCGGGGACCTCTCCATCTGCAGTCGAATGCTCTACCACTGAGCTATACCCCAGTTGCTCTGCCTCAAACGGAATAATATTTCTAGATTATGCGAAATATCTGTCTATAAAACCACAACGCTTATTCTGGTATCCTTATTTATCGAAAGGTAAGTGTTGAAAAAATTTATATGTCTCTAATACGCAGCTTCAGGGGGCACCCGGGTTTGAACCGGGGACCTCTCGATCTGCAGAAAAAATGCTCTACCACTGAGCTATACCCCCGTTGCTCTGCTTCAAACGGAATAATATTTCTATATTATGCGAAATATCTGTCTATAAAACCACAACGCTTGTTCTGGTATCCTTATTTATCGAATAGTAAGTGTTGAAAAAATTTATATGTCTCTAATACGCAGCTTCAGGGGGCACCCGGGTTTGAACCGGGGACCTCTCGATCTGCAGTCGAATGCTCTACCACTGAGCTATACCCTCGTTGCTCTGCCTCAAGCGGAATTATATTTCTTTATTTTGCGAAATATCTGTCTAAAAATCAACGCTTGTTCTGGTATCCTTATTTATCAAAAGGTAAGTGTCGAAAAAATTTATATGTCTCTAATACGCAGCTTCTGGGGGCATCCGGCTTTGAACCGGGGACCTCTCCATCTGCAGTCGAATGCTCTACCACTGAGCTATACCCCCGTTGCTCTGCCTCAAACGGAATAATATTTCTAGATTATGCGAAATATCTGTCTATAAAACCACAACGCTTGTTCTGGTATCCTTATTTATCGAAAGGTAAGTGTTGAAAAAATTTATATGTCTCTAATACGCAGCTTCAGATGGCACCCGGGTTTGAACCGGGGACCTCTCGATCTGCAGTCGAATGCTCTACCTCTGAGCTATACCCCCGTAGCTCTGCCTCAAACGGAATTATATTTCTTTATTTTGCGAAATATCTGTCTAAAAATCAACGCTTGTTCTGGTATCCTTATTTATCGAAAGGTAAGTGTTGAAAAAATTTATATGTCTCTAATACGCAGCTTCAGGGGGCAACCGGGTTTGAACCGGGGACCTCTCCATCTGCAGTCGAATGCTCTACCACTGAGCTATACCCCCGTTGTTCTGCCTCAAACGGAAGAATATTTCTTTATTTTGCGAAATATCTGTTTAAAAATCAATGCTTGTTCTGGTATCCTTATTTATCGAAATGTAAGTGTTGAAAAAATTTATATGTCTCTAATACGCAGCTTAAGGGGGCACACGGGTTTGAACCGGGGACCTCTCGATCTGCAGTCGAAGGCTCTACCACTGAGCTATACCACCGTTGCTCTGCCTCAAACGGAATGATATTTCTTTATTTTGTGAAATATCTGTCTAAAAATCAACGCTTGTTCTGGTATCCTTATTTATCGAAAGGTAAGTGTTGAAAAAATTTATATGTCTCTATTACGCAGCTTCAGGGGGCACCTGGGTTTCAACCGGGGACCTCTCCATCTACAGTCGAATGCTCTACCACTGAGCTATACCCCCGTTGCTCTGCCTCAAACGGAATAATATTTCTTTATTTTGCGAAATATCTGTCTAAAAATCAACGCTTGTTCTGGTATCCTTATTTATCAAAAGGTAAGTGTCGAATAAATTTATATGTCTCTAATACGCAGCTTCAGGGGGCATCCGGCTTTGAACCGGGGACCTCTCCATCTGCAGTCGAATGCTCTACCACTGAGCTATACCCCCGTTGCTCTGCCTCAAACGGAATAATATTTCTAGATTATGCGAAATATCTGTCTATAAAACCACAACGCTTGTTCTGGTATCCTTATTTATCGAAAGGTAAGTGTTGAAAAAATTTATATGTCTCTAATACGCAGCTTCAGGGGGCAACCGGGTTTGAACCGGGGACCTCTCCATCTGCAGTCGAATGCTCTACCGCTGAGCTATACCCCCGTTGTTCTGCCACAAACGGAAGAATATTTCTTTATTTTGCGAAATATCTGTCTAAAAATCAATGCTTGTTCTGGTATCCTTATTTATCGAAATGTAAGTGTTGAAAAAATTTATATGTCTCTAATACGCAGCTTAAGGGGGCACACGGGTTTGAACCGGGGATCTCTCGATCTGCAGTCGAATGCTCTACCACTGAGCTATACCCCCGTTGTTCTGCCTCAAACGGAAGAATATTTCTTTATTTTGCGAAATATCTGTCTAAAAATCAATGCTTGTTCTGGTATCCTTATTTATCGAAATGTAAGTGTTGAAAAAACTTATATGTCTCTAATACGCAGCTTAAGGGGGCACACGGGTTTGAACCGGGGACCTCTCGATCTGCAGTCGGATGCTCTACCACTGAGCTATACCCCCGTTGCTCTGCCTCAAACGGAATTATATTTCTTTATTTTGTGAAATATCTGTCTAAAAATCAACGCTTGTTCTGGTATCCTTATTTATCGAAAGGTAAGTGTTGAAAAAATTTATATGTCTCTATTACGCAGCTTCAGGGGGCACCCGGGTTTCAACCGGGGACTTCTCCATCTACAGTCGATGGCTCTACCACTGAGCTATACCCCCGTTGTTCTGCCTCAAACGGAATAATATTTCTAGATTATGCGAAATATCTGTCTATAAAACCACAACGCTTGTTCTGGTATCCTTATTTATCGAAAGGTAAGTGTCGAAAAAATTTATATGTCTCTAATTCGTAGCTTCAGGGGGCACCCGGGTTTGAACCGGGGACCTCTCGATCTGCAGTCGTATGCTCTACCACTGAGCTATACCCCAGTTGCCCTGCCTCAAACGGAATTATATTTCTTTATTTTGCGAAATATCTGTCTAAAAATCAACGCTTGTTCTGGTATCCTTATTTATCAAAACGTAAGTGTTGAAAAAATTTACATGTCTCTAATACGCAGCTTCAGGGGGCACCCGGGTTTGAACCGGGGACCTCTCGATCTGCAGTCGAATGCTCTACCACTGAGCTATACCCCCGTTGCTCTGCCTCAAACGGAATTATATTTCTTTATTTTGCGAAATATCTGTCTAAAGATCAACGCTTGTTCTGGTATCCTTATTTATCGAAACGTAAGTGTTGAATTATTTATATGTCTCTAATACGCAGCATCAGGAGACACCCGGGTTTGAACCGGAGACCCCTCGATCTGCAGTCGAATGCTCTACCACTGAGCTATACCCCCGTTGCTCTGCCTCAAACGGAATTATATATCTTTATTTTGCGAAATATCTGTCTAAAAATCATAGCTTGTTCTGGTATCCTAATTTATCGAAAGGTAAGTGTTGAAAAAATTTATATGTCTCTAATACGCAGCTTCAGGGGGCACCCGGGTTTGAACCGGGGACCTCTCGATCTGCAGTCGAATGCTCTACCACTGAGCTATACCCCAGTTTGCCTCAAACGGAATAATATTTCTAGATTTTCCGAAATATCTGTCTATAAAACCACAACGCTTATTCTATTATCCTTATTTTATCGAAACGTAAGTGTTGAAAAAATTTAGATGTCTCTAAAACGCAGCTACAGGGAGCACCCGAGTTTCAACCGGAGACCTCTCGATCTGCAGTCGGACGCCCAGCCACTGAGCTTTACCCCCGCTACTCTGCTTCAAACTAAATAATATTTCCAGAATATGTGATATAGCTGTCTATAATGCAGGACGCATGCTCTGGTTTCCTTATTTATCGAAACGTAAGTGTTGAAAAAAATTAGATGTCTTGAAAACTTCAACTTCAGAGGGAAACCGGGTTTTAACCGTGGAAATCTCCATCTGCAGTCGAATGCTCTACCAATGAGCTATACCTCCGCTGGTCTAGTTCAAACGGAATAATATTTCTTTATTATGCGAAATATTTGTCTATAATACACAAC
>NC_079157.1:14777701-14782701 GCF_947563725.1 Argiope bruennichi | reverse complement strand
AACGCTTGTTCTGGTATCCTTATTTATCGAAAGGTAAGTGTTGAAAAAACTTATATGTCTCTAATACGCTTCTTCAGGGGGCACCCGGGTTTGAACCGGGGACCTCTCCATCTGCACTCGAATGCTCTACCACTGAGCTATACCCCCGTTGCTCTGCCTCAAACGGAATTATATTTCTTTATTTTGCGAAATATCTGTCTAAAAATCAACGCTTGTTCTGGTATCCTTATTTATCGAAAGGTAAGTGTTGAAAAAATTTATATGTCTCTAATACGCAGCTTCAGGGGGCACCCGGGTTTGAACCGGGGACCTCTCGATCTGCGGTCGAATGCTCCACCACTGAGCTATAACCCCGTTGTTCTGACTGAAACGGAATAATATTTCTAGATTATGCGAAATATCTGTCTATAAAACCACAACGCTTGTTCTGGTATCCTTATTTATCGAAAGGTAAGTGTTGAAAAAATTTATATGTCTCTAATACGCAGCTTCAGGGGGCATCCGGGTTTGAACCGGGGACCTCTCGATCTGCAGTCGAATGCTCTACCACTGAGCTATACCCCGTTGCTCTGCCTCAAACGGAATTATATTTCTAGATTATGCGAAATATCTGTCTATAAAACCACAACGCTTGTTCTGGTATCCTTATTTATCGAAAGGTAAGTGTTGAAAAAATTTATATGTCTCTAATACGCAGCTTCAGGGGGCATCCGGCTTTGAACCGGGGACCTCTCCATCTGCAGTCGAATGCTCTAACACTGAGCTATACCCCCGTTGCTCTGCTTCAAACGGAATAATATTTCTATTTTATGCGAAATATCTGTCTATAAAACCACAACGCTTGTTCTGGTATCCTTATTTATCGAAAGATAAGTGTCGGAAAAATTTATATGTCTCTAATACGCAGCTTCAGGGGGCACCCGGATTTGAACCGGGGAACTCTCCATCTGCAGTCGAATGCTCTACCACTGAGCTATACCCTCGTTGCTCTGCCTCAAACGGAATTATATTTCTTTATTTTGCGAAATATCTGTCTAAAAATCAACGCTTGTTCTGGTATCCTTATTTATCAAAAGGTAAGTGTCGAAAAAATTTATATGTCTCTAATACGCAGCTTCAGGGGGCATCCGGCTTTGAACCGGGGACCTCTCCATCTGCAGTCGAATGCTCTACCACTGAGCTATACCCCCGTTGCTCTGCGTCAAACGGAATAATATTTCTAGATTATGCGAAATATCTGTCTATAAAACCACAACGCGTGTTCTGGTATCCTTATTTATCGAAAGGTAAGTGTTGAAAAAATATATATGTCTCTAATACGCAGCTTCAGGGGGCACCCGGGTTTGAACCGGGGACCTCTCGATCTGCAGTCGAATGCTCTACCACTGAGCTATACCCCCGTTGCTCTGCCTCAAACGGAATTATATTTCTTTATTTTGCGAAATATCTGTCTAAAAATCAACGCTTGTTCTGGTATCCTTATTTATCGAAAGGT
Source organism: Argiope bruennichi (assembly GCF_947563725.1). Taxonomy (NCBI): domain Eukaryota; kingdom Metazoa; phylum Arthropoda; class Arachnida; order Araneae; family Araneidae; genus Argiope; species Argiope bruennichi. The sequence goes on along the minus strand of NC_079157.1, from coordinate 14,781,206 downwards.
AAGTGTTGAAAAAATTTATATGTCTCTAATACGCAGCTTCAGGGGGCAACCGGGTTTGAACCGGGGACCTCTCCATCTGCAGTCGAATGCTCTACCGCTGAGCTATACCCCCGTTGTTCTGCCTCAAACGGAAGAATATTTCTTTATTTTGCGAAATATCTGTCTAAAAATCAATGCTTGTTCTATTATCCTTATTTATCGAAAGGTAAGTGTTGAAAAAATTTATATGTCTCTAATACGCAGCTTCAGGGGGCACCCGGGTTTGAACCGGGGACCTCTCGATCTGCAGAAAAAATGCTCTACCACTGCGCTATACCCCCGTTGCTCTGCTTCAAACGGAATAATATTTCTATATTATGCGGAATATCTGTCTATAAAACCACAACGCTTGTTCTGGTATCCTTATTTATCGAAAGATAAGTGTCGAAAAAATTTATATGTCTCTAATACGCAGCTTCAGGGGGCACCCGGGTTTGAACCGGGGACCTCTCCGTCTGCAGTCGAATGCTCTACCACTGAGCTATACCCCCGTTAATCTGCCTCAAACGGAATAATATATCTAGATTATGCGAAATATCTCTCTATAAAACCACAACGCTTGTTCTGGTATCCTTATTTATCGAAAGGTAAGTGTCGAAAAAATTTATATGTCTCTAATACGTAGCTTCAGGGGGCACCCGGGTTTGAACCGGGGACCTCTCGATCTGCAGTCGAATGCTCTACCACTGAGCTATACCCCAGTTGCCCTGCCACAAACGGAATTATATTTCTTTATTTTGCGAAATATCTGTCTAAAAATCAACGCTTGTTCTGGTATCCTTATTTATCGAAACGTAAGTGTTGAAAAAATTTACATGTCTCTAATACGCAGCATCAGGGGACACCCAGGTTTGAACCGGGGACCCCTCGATCTGCAGTCGAATGCTCTACCACTGAGCTATACCCCCGTTGCTCTGCCTCAAACGGAATTATATATCTTTATTTTGCGAAATATCTGTTTAAAAATCAACGCTTGTTCTGGTATCCTTATTTATCGAAAGGTAAGTGTAGAAAAAATTTATATGTCTCTAATACGCAGTTCAGGGGACACCCGGGTTTGAACCGGGGACCCCTCGATCTGCAGTCGAATGCTCTACCACTGAGCTATACCCCCGTTGCTCTGCCTCAAACGGAATAATATTTCTAGATTTTCCGAAATATCTGTCTATAAAACCACAACGCTTATTCTATTATCCTTATTTATCGAAACGTAAGTGTTGAAAAAATTTAGATGTCTCTAAAACGCAGCTACAGGGAGCACCCCAGTTTCAACCGGAGACCTCTCGATCTGCAGTCGGACGCCCAACCACTGAGCTTTACCCCCGCTACTCTGCTTCAAACTAAATAATATTTCCAGAATATGTGATATAGCTGTCTATAATGCAGGACGCATGCTCTGGTTTCCTTATTTATCGAAACGTAAGTGTTGAAAAAAATTAGATGTCTTGAAAACTTCAACTTCAGAGGGAAACCGGGTTTTAACCGTGGAAATCTCCATCTGCAGTCGAATGCTCTACCAATGAGCTATACCTCCGCTGGTCTAGTTCAAACGGAATAATATTTCTTTATTATGCGAAATATTTGTCTATAAAACACAACGCTTGAAATGGTATCATTAGTTATCGAAGCGTTAAGTATTGAAAAAATTTAGATGTCTGGAAAACTCAGCTCAGGGGATACACTGGAACCTCTCGATCTGCATTCGAATTCTCTACAACTTAGCTATACCCCCGTTGCTCTGCCTCAAACGGAATAATATTTCTAGATTTTGCGAAATATCAGTCTTTAAAATACAACGCTTGTTCTGGTATCCTTATTTATCGAAAGGTAAGTGTTGAAAAAACTTATATGTCTCTAATACGCTTCTTCAGGGGGCACCCGGGTTTGAACCGGGGACCTCTCCATCTGCACTCGAATGCTCTACCACTGAGCTATACCCCCGTTGCTCTGCCTCAAACGGAATTATATTTCTTTATTTTGCGAAATATCTGTCTAAAAATCAACGCTTGTTCTGGTATCCTTATTTATCGAAAGGTAAGTGTTGAAAAAATTTATATGTCTCTAATACGCAGCTTCAGGGGGCACCCGGGTTTGAACCGGGGACCTCTCGATCTGCGGTCGAATGCTCTACCACTGAGCTATACCCCGTTGCTCTGCCTCAAACGGAATTATATTTCTAGATTATGAGAAATATCTGTCTATAAAACCACAACGCTTGTTCTGGTATCCTTATTTATCGAAAGGTAAGTGTTGAAAAAATTTATATGTCTCTAATACGCAGCTTCAGGGGGCATCCGGCTTTGAACCGGGGGCCTCTCCATCTGCAGTCGAATGCTCTAACACTGAGCTATACCCCCGTTGCTCTGCTTCAAACGGAATAATATTTCTTTATTTTGCGAAATATCTGTCTAAAAATCAACGCTTGTTCTGGTATCCTTATTTATCAAAAGGTAAGTGTCGAAAAAATTTATATGTCTCTAATACGCAGCTTCAGGGGGCATCCGGCTTTGAACCGGGGACCTCTCCATCTGCAGTCGAATGCTCTACCACTGAGCTATACCCCCGTTGCTCTGCCTCAAACGGAATAATATTTCTAGATTATGCGAAATATCTGTCTATAAAACCGCAACGCTTGTTCTGGTATCCTTATTTATCGAAAGGTAAGTGTTGAAAAAATATATATGTCTCTAATACGCAGCTTCATAGGGCACCCGGGTTTGAACCGGGGACCTCTCGATCTGCAGTCGAATGCTCTACCACTGAGCTATACCCCCGTTGCTCTGCCTCAAACGGAATTATATTTCTTTATTTTGCGAAATATCTGTCTAAAAATCAACGCTTGTTCTGGTATCCTTATTTATCGAAAGGTAAGTGTTGAAAAAATTTATATGTCTCTAATACGCAGCTTCAGGGGGCAACCGGGTTTGAACCGGAGACCTCTCCATCTGCAGTCGAATGCTCTACCGCTGAGCTATACCCCCGTTGTTTTGCCTCAAACGGAAGAATATTTCTTTATTTTGCGAAATATATGTCTAAAAATCAATGCTTGTTCTATTATCCTTATTTATCGAAATGTAAGTGTTGAAAAAATTTATATGTCTCTAAAACGCAGCTTAAGGGGGCAAACGGGTTTGAACCGGGGACCTCTCGATCTGCAGTCGAGTGCTCTACCACTGAGCTATACCCCCGTTGCTCTGCCTCAAACGGAATTATATTTCTTTATTTTGTGAAATATCTGTCTAAAAATCAACGCTTGTTCTGGTATCCTTATTTATCGAAAGGTAAGTGTTGAAAAAATTTATATGTCTCTATTACGCAGCTTCAGGGGGCACCCGGGTTTCAACCGGGGACCTCTCCATCTACAGTCGATTGCTCTACCACTGAGCTATACCCCCGTTGTTCTGCCTCAAACGGAATAATATTTCTAGATTATGCGAAATATCTGTCTATAAAACCACAACGCTTG
>NC_079157.1:14760201-14765201 GCF_947563725.1 Argiope bruennichi | reverse complement strand
TATCCTTATTTATCGAAAGGTAAGTGTTGAAAAAATTTATATGTCTCTAATACGCAGCTTCAGGGGGCACCCGGGTTTGAACCGGGGACCTCTCGATCTGCAGTCGAATGCTCTACCACTGAGCTATACCCCAGTTTGCCTCAAACGGAATAATATTTCTAGATTTTCCGAAATATCTGTCTATAAAACCACAACGCTTATTCTATTATCCTTATTTATCGAAACGTAAGTGTTGAAAAAATTTAGATGTCTCTAAAACGCAGCTACAGGGAGCACCCGAGTTTCAACCGGAGACCTCTCGATCTGCAGTCGGACGCCCAACCACTGAGCTTTACCCCTGCTACTCTGCTTCAAACTAAATAATATTTCCAGAATATGTGATATAGCTGTCTATAATGCAGGACGCATGCTCTGGTTTCCTTATTTATCGAAACGTAAGTGTTGAAAAAAATTAGATGTCTTGAAAACTTCAACTTCAGAGGGAAACCGGGTTTTAACCGTGGAAATCTCCATCTGCAGTCGAATGCTCTACCACTGAGCTATACCCCCGTTGCTCTGCCTCAAACGGAATTATATTTCTTTATTTTGCGAAATATCTGTCTAAAAATCAACGCTTGTTCTGGTATCCTTATTTATCGAAAGGTAAGTGTTGAAAAAAATTTATATGTCTCTAATACGCAGCTTCAGGGGGCACCCGGGTTTGAACCGGGGACCTCTCGATCTGCAGTCGAATGCTCTACCATTGAGCGATACCCCCGTTGCTCTACCTCAAACGGAATAATATTTCTAGATTATGCGAAATATCTGTCTATAAAATCACAACGCTTTTTCTGGTATCCTTATTTATAGAAAGGTAAGTGTTGAAAAAATTTATATGTCTCGAATACGCAGCTTCAGGGGGCACCCGGGTTTGAACCGGGGACCTCTCGATCTGCAGTCGAATGCTCTACCACTGAGCTATACCCCCGTTAATCTGCCTCAAACGGAATAATATTTCTTGATTATGCGAAATATCTCTCTATAAAACCACAACGCTTGTTCTGGTATCCTTATTTATCGAAAGGTAAGTGTTGAAAAAATTTATATGTCTCTAATACGCAGCTTCAGGGGGCACCCGGGTTTGAACCGGGGACCTCTCGATCTGCAGTCGAATGCTCTACCACTGAGCTATACCCCCGTTGCTCTGCCTCAAACGGAATTATATTTCTTTATTTTGCGAAATATCTGTCTAAAAATCAACGCTTGTTCTGGTATCCTTATTTATCAAAAGGTAAGTGTCGAAAAAATTTATATGTCTCTAATACGCAGCTTCAGGGGGCATCCGGCTTTGAACCGGGGACCTCTCCATTTGCAGTCAAATGCTCTACCACTGAGCTATACCCCCGTTGCTCTGCTTCAAACGGAATAATATTTCTATATTATGCGAAATATCTGTCTATAAAACCACAACGCTTGTTCTGGTATCCTTATTTATCGAAAGATAAGTGTCGAAAAAATTTATATGTCTCTAATACGCAGCTTCAGGGGGCACCCGGGTTTGAACCGGGGACCTCTCCATCTGCAGTCGAAAGCTCTACCACTGAGCTATAACCCCGTTAATCTGCCTCAAACGGAATAATATTTCTAGATTATGCGAAATATCTCTCTATAAAACCACAACGCTTGTTCTGGTATCCTTATTTATCGAAAGGTAAGTGTTGAAAAAATTTATATGTCTCTAATACGCAGCTTCAGGGGGCAACCGGGTTTGAACCGGGGACCTCTCCATCTGCAGTCGAATGCTCTACCGCTGAGCTATACCCCCGTTACTCTGCCTCAAACGGAAGAATATTTCTTTATTTTGCGAAATATCTGTCTAAAAATCAATGCTTGTTCTGGTATCCTTATTTATCGAAATGTAAGTGTTGAAAAAATTTATATGTCTCTAATACGCAGCTTCAGGGGGCACCCGGGTTTGAACCGGGGACCTCTCGATCTGCAGAAAAAATGCTCTACCACTGAGCTATACCCCCGTTGCTCTGCTACAAACGGAATAATATTTCTATATTATGCGAAATATCTGTCTATAAAACCACAACGCTTGTTCTGGTATCCTTATTTATCGAAAGATAAGTGTCGAAAAAATTTATATGTCTCTAATACGCAGCTTCAGGGGGCACCCGGGTTTGAACCGGGGACCTCTCCGTCTGCAGTCGAATGCTCTACCACTGAGCTATACCCCCGTTAATATGCCTCAAACGGAATAATATTTCTAGATTATGCGAAATATCTCTCTATAAAACCACAACGCTTGTTCTGGTATCCTTATTTATCGAAACGTAAGTGTTGAAAAAATTGATATGTCTCTAATACGCAGCTTCAGTGGGCACCAGGGTTTGAACCGGGGACCTCTCGATCTGCAGTCGAATGCTCTACCACTGAGCTATACTCCCGTTGCTCTGCCTCAAACGGAATTATATTTCTGGATTTTGCGAAATATCTGTCTAAAAATCAACGCTTGTTCTGGTATTCTTATTTATCGAAACGGAAGTGTTGAAAAAATTTATATGTCTCTAATACGCAGCTTCAGGGGGCAACCGGGTTTGAACCGGGGAACTCTCGATCTGCAGTCGAATGCTCTTCCACTGAGCTATACCCCCGTTGCTCTGCCTCAAACGGAATTATATTTCTTTATTTTGCGAAATATCTGTCTAAAAATCAACGCTTGTTCTGGTATCCTTATTTATCGAAAGGTAAGTGTTGAAAAAATTTATATGTCTCTAATACGCAGCTTCAGGGGGCAACCGGGTTTGAACCGGGGACCTCTCCATCTGCAGTCGAATGCTCCACCGCTGAGCTATACCCCAGTTGTTCTGCTTCAAACGGAAGAATATTTCTTTATTTTGCGAAATATCTGTCTAAAAATCAATGTTTGTTCTGGTATCCTTATTTATCGAAATGTAAGTGTTGAAAAAATTTATATGTCTCTAATACGCAGCTTAAGGGGGCACACGGGTTTGAACCGGGGACCTCTCGATCTGCAGTCGAATGCTCTACCACTGAGCTATACCCCCGTTGCTCTGCCTCAAACGGAATTATATTTCTTTATTTTGTGAAATATCTGTCTAAAAATCAACGCTTGTTCTGGTATCCTTATTTATCGAAAGGTAAGTGTTGAAAAAATTTATATGTCTCTATTACGCAGCTTCAGGGGGCACCCGGGTTTCAACCGGGGACCTCTCCATCTACAGTCGATTGCTCTACCACTGAGCTATACCCCCGTTGTTCTGCCTCAAACGGAATAATATTTCTAGATTATGCGAAATATCTGTCTATAAAACCACAACGCTTGTTCTGGTATCCTTATTTATCGAAAGGTAAGTGTCGAAAAAATTTATATGTCTCTAATACGTAGCTTCAGGGGGCACCCGGGTTTGAACCACGGACCTCTCGATCTGCAGTCGAATGCTCTACCACTGAGCTATACCCCAGTTGCCCTGCCTGAAACGGAATTATATTTCTTTTTTTTGCGAAATATCTGTCTAAAAATAAACGCTTGTTCTGGTATCCTTATTTATCGAAACGTAAGTGTTGAAAAAATTTACATGGGTCTAATACGCAGCTTCAGCGGGCACCCGGGTTTGAACCGGGGTCTCTCGATCTGCAGTCGAATGCTCTACCACTGAGCTATACCCCCGTTGCTCTGCCTCAAACGCAATTATATTTCTTTATTTTGCGAAATATCTGTCTAAAGATCAACGCTTGTTCTGGTATCCTTATTTATCGAAACGTAAGTGTTGAAAAAATTTATATGTCTCTAATACGCAGCATCAGGGGACACCCGGGTTTGAACCGGGGACCCCTCGATCTGCAGTCGAATGCTCTACCACTGAGCTATACCCCAGTTGCTCTGCCTCAAACGGAATAATATTTCTAGATTTTCCGAAATGTCTGTCTATAAAACCACAACGCTTATTCTATTATCCTTATTTATCGAAACGTAAGTGTTGAAAAAATTTAGATGTCTCTAAAACGCAGCTACAGGGAGCACCCGAGTTTCAACCGGAGACCTCTCGATCTGCAGTCGGACGCCCAACCACTGAGCTTTACCCCCGCTACTCTGCTTCAAACTAAATAATATTTCCAGAATATGTGATATAGCTGTCTATAATGCAGGACGCATGCTCTGGTTTCCTTATTTATCGAAACGTAAGTGTTGAAAAAAATTAGATGTCTTGAAAACTTCAACTTCAGAGGGAAACCGGGTTTTAACCGTGGAAATCTCCATCTGCAGTCGAATGCTCTACCAATGAGCTATACCTCCGCTGGTCTAGTTCAAACGGAATAATATTTCTTTATTATGCGAAATATTTGTCTATAAAACACAACGCTTGAACTGGTATCATTAGTTATCGAAGCGTTAAGTATTGAAAAAATTTAGATGTCTGGAAAACTCAGCTCAGGGGATACACTGGTACCTCTCGATCTGCATTCGAATTCTCTACAACTTAGCTATACCCCCGTTGCTCTGCCTCAAACGGAATAATATTTCTAGATTTTGCGAAATATCAGTCTTTAAAATACAACGCTTGTTCTGGTATCCTTATTTATCGAAAGGTAAGTGTTGAAAAAATTTATGTGTCTCTAATACGCTTCTTCAGGGGGCACCCGGGTTTTAACCGGGGACCTCTCGATCTGCAGTCGAATGCTCTACCACTGAGCTATACCCCCGTTGCTCTGCCTCAAACGGAATTATATTTCTTTATTTTGCGAAATATCTGTCTAAAAATCAACGCTTGTTCTGGTATCCTTATTTATCGAAAGGTAAGTGTTGAAAAAATTTATATGTCTCTAATACGCAGCTTCAAGGGGCACCCGGGTTTGAACCGGGGAACTCTCGATCTGCGGTCGAATGCTCTACCACTGAGCTATAACCCCGTTGCTCTGACTGAAACGGAATAATATTTCTAGATTATGCGAAATATCTGTCTATAAAACCACAACGCTTGTTCTGGTATCCT
>NC_079157.1:14740201-14742701 GCF_947563725.1 Argiope bruennichi | reverse complement strand
GGCACCCGGGTTTGAACCGGGGACCTCTCGATCTGCTTTCGAATGCTCTACCACTGAGCTATACCCCAGTTGCTCTGCCTCAAACGGAATTATATTTCTTTATTTTGCGAAATATCTGTCTAAAAAACAACGCGTGTTCTAGTATCCTTATTTATCGAAACGTAAGTGTTGAAAAAATTTACATGTCTCTAATACGCAGCTTCAGGGGGCACCCAGGTTTGAACCGGGGACCTCTCGATCTGCAGTCGAATGCTCTACCACTGAGCTATACCCCCATTGCTCTGCCTCAAACGGAATTATATTTCTTTATTTTGCGAAATATCTGTCTAAAGATCAACGCTTGTTCTGGTATCCTTATTTATCGAAACGTAAGTGTTGAAAAAATTTATATGTCTCTAATGCGCAGCTTCAGGGGACACCCGGGTTTGAACCGGGGACCCCTCGATCTGCAGTCGAATGCTCTACCACTGAGCTATACCCTCGTTTCTCTGCCTCAAACGGAATTATATATCTTTCTTTGCGAAATATCTGTCTAAAAATCAACGCTTGTTCTGGTATCCTTATTTATCGAAAGGTAAGTGTTGAAAAAATTTATATGTCTGTAATACGCAGCTTCAGGGGGCACCCGGGTTTGAACCGGGGACCTCTCGATCTGCAGTCGAATGCTCTACCACTGAGCTATACCCCCGTTGCTCTGCCTCAAACGGAAGAATATTTCTTTATTTTGCGAAATATCTGTCTAAAAATCAATGCTTGTTCTGGTATCCTTATTTATCGAAATGTAAGTGTTGAAAAAATTTATATGTCTCTAATACGCAGCTTAAGGGGGCACACGGGTTTGAACCGGGGACCTCTCGATCTGCAGTCGAATGCTCTACCCCTGAGCTATACCCCCGTTGCTCTGCCTCAAACGGAATTATATTTCTTTATTTTGTGAAATATCTGTCTAAAAATCAACGCTTGTTCTGGTATCCTTATTTATCGAAAGGTAAGTGTTGAAAAAATTTATATGTCTCTATTACGCAGCTTCAGGGGGCACCCGGTTTTCAACCGGGGACCTCTCCATCAACAGTCGATTGCTCTACCACTGAGCTATACCCCCGTTGTTCTGCCTCAAACGGAATAATATTTCTAGATTATGCGAAATATCTGTCTATAAAACCACAACGCTTGTTCTGGTATCCTTATTTATCGAAAGGTAAGTGTCGAAAAAATTTATAAGTCTCTAATACGCAGCTTCAGGGGGCACCCGGGTTTGAACCGGGGACCTCTCGATCTGCAGTCGAATGCTCTACCACTGAGCTATACCCCCAATGCTCTGCCTCAAACGGAATTATATTTCTTTATTTTGCGAAATATCTGTCGAAAGATCAACGCTTGTTCTGGTATCCTTATTTATCGAAACGTAAGTGTTGAAAAAATTTATATGTCTCTAATGCGCAGCTTCAGGGGACACCCGGGTTTGAACCGGGGACCCCTCGATCTGCAGTCGAATGCTCTACCACTGAGCTATACCCTCGTTGCTCTGCCTCAAACGGAATTATATATCTTTATTTTGCGAAATATCTGTCTAAAAATCAACACTTGTTCTGGTATCCTTATTTATCGAAAGGTAAGTGTTGAAAAAATTTTTAAGTCTCTAATACGCAGCTTCAGGGGGCACCCGGGTTTGAACCGGGGACCTCTCGATCTGCAGACGAATGCTCTACCACTGAGCTATACCCCCGTTGCTCTGCCTCAAACGGAATTATATTTCTTTATTTTGCGAAATATCTGTCTAAAAATCAACGCTTGTTCTGGTATCCTTATTTATCGAAAGGTAAGTGTTGAAAAAATTTATATGTCTCTAATACGCAGCTTCAGGGGGCAACCGGGTTTGAACCGGGGACCTCTCCATCTGCAGTCGAATGCTCTACCGCTGAGCTATACCCCCGTTGTTCTACCTCAAACGGAAGAATATTTCTTTATTTTGCGAAATATCTGTCTAAAAATCAATGCTTGTTCTGGTATCCTTATTTATCGAAATGTAAGTGTTGAAAAAATTTATATGTCTCTAATACGCAGCTTAAGGGGGCACACGGGTTTGAACCGGGGACCTCTCGATCTGCAGTCGAATGCTCTACCCCTGAGCTATACCCCCGTTGCTCTGCCTCAAACGGAATTATATTTCTTTATTTTGTGAAATATCTGTCTAAAAATCAACGCTTGTTCTGGTATCCTTATTTATCGAAAGGTAAGTGTTGAAAAAATTTATATGTCTCTATTACGCAGCTTCAGGGGGCACCCGGGTTTCAACCGGGGACCTCTCCATCAACAGTCGATTGCTCTACCACTGAGCTATACCCCCGTTGTTCTGCCTCAAACGCAATAATATTTCTAGATTATGCGAAATATCTGTCTATAAAACCACAACGCTTGTTCTGGTATCCTTATTTATCGAAAGGTAAGTGTCGAAAAAGTTTATAAGTCTCTAATACGTAGCTTCAGGGGGCACCCGGGT
>NC_079157.1:14727701-14735201 GCF_947563725.1 Argiope bruennichi | reverse complement strand
CTGAGCTATACCCCCGTTGCTCTGCCTAAAACGGAATTATATTTCTTTATTTTACGAAATATCTGTCTAAAAATCAACGCTTGTTCTGGTATCCTTATTTATCTAAAGGTAAGTGTTGAAAAAATTTATATGTCTCTAATACGCAGCGTCAGGGGGCACCCGGGTTTGAACCGGGGTCTTCTCGATCTGCAGTCGAATACTCTACCACTGAGCTATACCCCCGTTGCTCTGCCTAAAACGGAATTATATTTCTTTATTTTGCGAAATATCTGTCTAAAATCAACGCTTGTTCTGGTATCCTTATTTATCGAAAGGTAAGTGTTGAAAAGATTTATATGTCTCTAATACGCAGCTTCAGGGGGCACCCGGGTTTGAACCGGGGTCTTCTCGATCTGCAGTGGAATACTCTACCACTGAGCTATACCCCCGTTGCTCTGCCTAAAACGGAATTATATTTCTTTATTTTGCGAAATATCTGTCTAAAATCAACGCTTGTTCTGGTATCCTTATTTATCTAAAGGTAAGTGTTGAAAAAATTTATATGTCTCTAATACGCAGCTTCAGGGGGCACCCGGGTTTGAACCGGGGTCTTCTCGATCTGCAGTCGAATACTCTACCACTGAGCTATACCCCCGTTGCTCTGCCTAAAACGGAATTATATTTCTTTATTTTGCGAAATATCTGTCTAAAATCAACGCTTGTTCTGGTATCCTTATTTATCGAAAGGTAAGTGTTGAAAAGATTTATATGTCTCTAATACGCAGCTTCAGGGGGCACCCGGGTTTGAACCGGGGTCTTCTCGATCTGCAGTGGAATACTCTACCACTGAGCTATACCCCCGTTGCTCTGCCTAAAACGGAATTATATTTCTTTATTTTGCGAAATATCTGTCTAAAATCAACGCTTGTTCTGGTATCCTTATTTATCTAAAGGTAAGTGTTGAAAAAATTTATATGTCTCTAATACGCAGCTTCAGGGGGCACCCGGGTTTGAACCGGGGTCTTCTCGATCTGCAGTCGAATACTCTACCACTGAGCTATACCCCCGTTGCTCTGCCTAAAACGGAATTATATTTCTTTATTTTGCGAAATATCTGTCTAAAATCAACGCTTGTTCTGGTATCCTTATTTATCTAAAGGTAAGTGTTGAAAAAATTTATATGTCTCTAATACGCAGCTTCAGGGGGCACCCGGGTTTGAACCGGGGTCTTCTCGATCTGCAGTCGAATACTCTACCACTGAGCTATACCCCCGTTGCTCTGCCTAAAACGGAATTATATTTCTTTATTTTACGAAATATCTGTCTAAAATCAACGCTTGTTCTGGTATCCTTATTTATCTAAAGGTAAGTGTTGAAAAAATTTATATGTCTCTAATACGCAGCGTCAGGGGGCACCCGGGTTTGAACCGGGGTCTTCTCGATCTGCAGTGGAATACTCTACCACTGAGCTATACCCCCGTTGCTCTGCCTAAAACGGAATTATATTTCTTTATTTTGCGAAATATCTGTCTAAAATCAACGCTTGTTCTAGTATCCGTATTTATCGAAAGGTAAGTGTTGAAAAGATTTATATGTCTCTAATACGCAGCTTCAGGGGGCACCCGGGTTTGAACCGGGGTCTTCTCGATCTGCAGTCGAATACTCTACCACTGAGCTATACCCCCGTTGCTCTGCCTAAAACGGAATTATATTTCTTTATTTTACGAAATATCTGTCTAAAAATCAACGCTTGTTCTGGTATCCTTATTTATCTAAAGGTAAGTGTTGAAAAAATTTATATGTCTCTAATACGCAGCGTCAGGGGGCACCCGGGTTTGAACCGGGGTCTTCTCGATCTGCAGTGGAATACTCTACCACTGAGCTATACCCCCGTTGCTCTGCCTAAAACGGAATTATATTTCTTTATTTTGCGAAATATCTGTCTAAAATCAACGCTTGTTCTAGTATCCGTATTTATCGAAAGGTAAGTGTTGAAAAGATTTATAAGTCTCTAATACGCAGCTTCAGGGGGCACCCGGGTTTGAACCGGGGTCTTCTCGATCTGCAGTCGAATACTCTACCACTGAGCTATACCCCCGTTGCTCTGCCTAAAACGGAATTATATTTCTTTATTTTGCGAAATATCTGTCTAAAATCAACGCTTGTTCTGGTATCCGTATTTATCGAAAGGTAAGTGTTGAAAAGATTTATATGTCTCTAATACGCAGCTTCAGGGGGCACCCGGGTTTGAACCGGGGTCTTCTCGATCTGCAGTCGAATACTCTACCACTGAGCTATACCCCCGTTGCTCTGCCTAAAACGGAATTATATTTCTTTATTTTACGAAATATCTGTCTAAAAATCAACGCTTGTTCTGGTATCCTTATTTATCTAAAGGTAAGTGTTGAAAAAATTTATATGTCTCTAATACGCAGCGTCAGGGGGCACCCGGGTTTGAACCGGGGTCTTCTCGATCTGCAGTGGAATACTCTACCACTGAGCTATACCCCCGTTGCTCTGCCTAAAACGGAATTATATTTCTTTATTTTGCGAAATATCTGTCTAAAATCAACGCTTGTTCTAGTATCCGTATTTATCGAAAGGTAAGTGTTGAAAAGATTTATAAGTCTCTAATACGCAGCTTCAGGGGGCACCCGGGTTTGAACCGGGGTCTTCTCGATCTGCAGTCGAATACTCTACCACTGAGCTATACCCCCGTTGCTCTGCCTAAAACGGAATTATATTTCTTTATTTTGCGAAATATCTGTCTAAAATCAACGCTTGTTCTGGTATCCGTATTTATCGAAAGGTAAGTGTTGAAAAGATTTATATGTCTCTAATACGCAGCTTCAGGGGGCACCCGGGTTTGAACCGGGGTCTTCTCGATCTGCAGTCGAATACTCTACCACTGAGCTATACCCCCGTTGCTCTGCCTAAAACGGAATTATATTTCTTTATTTTGCGAAATATCTGTCTAAAATCAACGCTTGTTCTAGTATCCGTATTTATCGAAAGGTAAGTGTTGAAAAGATTTATAAGTCTCTAATACGCAGCTTCAGGGGGCACCCGGGTTTGAACCGGGGTCTTCTCGATCTGCAGTCGAATACTCTACCACTGAGCTATACCCCCGTTGCTCTGCCTAAAACGGAATTATATTTCTTTATTTTGCGAAATATCTGTCTAAAATCAACGCTTGTTCTAGTATCCGTATTTATCGAAAGGTAAGTGTTGAAAAGATTTATATGTCTCTAATACGCAGCTTCAGGGGGCACCCGGGTTTGAACCGGGGTCTTCTCGATCTGCAGTCGAATACTCTACCACTGAGCTATACCCCCGTTGCTCTGCCTAAAACGGAATTATATTTCTTTATTTTACGAAATATCTGTCTAAAAATCAACGCTTGTTCTGGTATCCTTATTTATCTAAAGGTAAGTGTTGAAAAAATTTATATGTCTCTAATACGCAGCGTCAGGGGGCACCCGGGTTTGAACCGGGGTCTTCTCGATCTGCAGTCGAATACTCTACCACTGAGCTATACCCCCGTTGCTCTGCCTAAAACGGAATTATATTTCTTTATTTTACGAAATATCTGTCTAAAAATCAACGCTTGTTCTAGTATCCGTATTTATCGAAAGGTAAGTGTTGAAAAGATTTATAAGTCTCTAATACGCAGCTTCAGGGGGCACCCGGGTTTGAACCGGGGTCTTCTCGATCTGCAGTCGAATACTCTACCACTGAGCTATACCCCCGTTGCTCTGCCTAAAACGGAATTATATTTCTTTATTTTGCGAAATATCTGTCTAAAATCAACGCTTGTTCTAGTATCCGTATTTATCGAAAGGTAAGTGTTGAAAAGATTTATAAGTCTCTAATACGCAGCTTCAGGGGGCACCCGGGTTTGAACCGGGGTCTTCTCGATCTGCAGTCGAATACTCTACCACTGAGCTATACCCCCGTTGCTCTGCCTAAAACGGAATTATATTTCTTTATTTTGCGAAATATCTGTCTAAAATCAACGCTTGTTCTAGTATCCGTATTTATCGAAAGGTAAGTGTTGAAAAGATTTATATGTCTCTAATACGCAGCTTCAGGGGGCACCCGGGTTTGAACCGGGGTCTTCTCGATCTGCAGTGGAATACTCTACCACTGAGCTATACCCCCGTTGCTCTGCCTAAAACGGAATTATATTTCTTTATTTTGCGAAATATCTGTCTAAAATCAACGCTTGTTCTAGTATCCGTATTTATCGAAAGGTAAGTGTTGAAAAGATTTATATGTCTCTAATACGCAGCTTCAGGGGGCACCCGGGTTTGAACCGGGGTCTTCTCGATCTGCAGTCGAATACTCTACCACTGAGCTATACCCCCGTTGCTCTGCCTAAAACGGAATTATATTTCTTTATTTTACGAAATATCTGTCTAAAAATCAACGCTTGTTCTGGTATCCTTATTTATCTAAAGGTAAGTGTTGAAAAAATTTATATGTCTCTAATACGCAGCGTCAGGGGGCACCCGGGTTTGAACCGGGGTCTTCTCGATCTGCAGTGGAATACTCTACCACTGAGCTATACCCCCGTTGCTCTGCCTAAAACGGAATTATATTTCTTTATTTTGCGAAATATCTGTCTAAAATCAACGCTTGTTCTAGTATCCGTATTTATCGAAAGGTAAGTGTTGAAAAGATTTATAAGTCTCTAATACGCAGCTTCAGGGGGCACCCGGGTTTGAACCGGGGTCTTCTCGATCTGCAGTCGAATACTCTACCACTGAGCTATACCCCCGTTGCTCTGCCTAAAACGGAATTATATTTCTTTATTTTGCGAAATATCTGTCTAAAATCAACGCTTGTTCTGGTATCCGTATTTATCGAAAGGTAAGTGTTGAAAAGATTTATATGTCTCTAATACGCAGCTTCAGGGGGCACCCGGGTTTGAACCGGGGTCTTCTCGATCTGCAGTGGAATACTCTACCACTGAGCTATACCCCCGTTGCTCTGCCTAAAACGGAATTATATTTCTTTATTTTGCGAAATATCTGTCTAAAATCAACGCTTGTTCTAGTATCCGTATTTATCGAAAGGTAAGTGTTGAAAAGATTTATAAGTCTCTAATACGCAGCTTCAGGGGGCACCCGGGTTTGAACCGGGGTCTTCTCGATCTGCAGTCGAATACTCTACCACTGAGCTATACCCCCGTTGCTCTGCCTAAAACGGAATTATATTTCTTTATTTTGCGAAATATCTGTCTAAAATCAACGCTTGTTCTAGTATCCGTATTTATCGAAAGGTAAGTGTTGAAAAGATTTATATGTCTCTAATACGCAGCTTCAGGGGGCACCCGGGTTTGAACCGGGGTCTTCTCGATCTGCAGTGGAATACTCTACCACTGAGCTATACCCCCGTTGCTCTGCCTAAAACGGAATTATATTTCTTTATTTTACGAAATATCTGTCTAAAAATCAACGCTTGTTCTGGTATCCTTATTTATCGAAAGGTAAGTGTTGAAAAGATTTATATGTCTCTAATACGCAGCTTCAGGGGGCACCCGGGTTTGAACCGGGGTCTTCTCGATCTGCAGTGGAATACTCTACCACTGAGCTATACCCCCGTTGCTCTGCCTAAAACGGAATTATATTTCTTTATTTTGCGAAATATCTGTCTAAAATCAACGCTTGTTCTAGTATCCGTATTTATCGAAAGGTAAGTGTTGAAAAGATTTATAAGTCTCTAATACGCAGCTTCAGGGGGCACCCGGGTTTGAACCGGGGTCTTCTCGATCTGCAGTGGAATACTCTACCACTGAGCTATACCCCCGTTGCTCTGCCTAAAACGGAATTATATTTCTTTATTTTGCGAAATATCTGTCTAAAATCAACGCTTGTTCTGGTATCCTTATTTATCGAAAGGTAAGTGTTGAAAAGATTTATATGTCTCTAATACGCAGCTTCAGGGGGCACCCGGGTTTGAACCGGGGTCTTCTCGATCTGCAGTCGAATACTCTACCACTGAGCTATACCCCCGTTGCTCTGCCTAAAACGGAATTATATTTCTTTATTTTGCGAAATATCTGTCTAAAATCAACGCTTGTTCTGGTATCCTTATTTATCTAAAGGTAAGTGTTGAAAAAATTTATATGTCTCTAATACGCAGCTTCAGGGGGCACCCGGGTTTGAACCGGGGTCTTCTCGATCTGCAGTGGAATACTCTACCACTGAGCTATACCCCCGTTGCTCTGCCTAAAACGGAATTATATTTCTTTATTTTGCGAAATATCTGTCTAAAATCAACGCTTGTTCTGGTATCCTTATTTATCTAAAGGTAAGTGTTGAAAAAATTTATATGTCTCTAATACGCAGCTTCAGGGGGCACCCGGGTTTGAACCGGGGTCTTCTCGATCTGCAGTCGAATACTCTACCACTGAGCTATACCCCCGTTGCTCTGCCTAAAACGGAATTATATTTCTTTATTTTGCGAAATATCTGTCTAAAATCAACGCTTGTTCTGGTATCCTTATTTATCTAAAGGTAAGTGTTGAAAAAATTTATATGTCTCTAATACGCAGCTTCAGGGGGCACCCGGGTTTGAACCGGGGTCTTCTCGATCTGCAGTGGAATACTCTACCACTGAGCTATACCCCCGTTGCTCTGCCTAAAACGGAATTATATTTCTTTATTTTACGAAATATCTGTCTAAAAATCAACGCTTGTTCTGGTATCCTTATTTATCGAAAGGTAAGTGTTGAAAAGATTTATATGTCTCTAATACGCAGCTTCAGGGGGCACCCGGGTTTGAACCGGGGTCTTCTCGATCTGCAGTGGAATACTCTACCACTGAGCTATACCCCCGTTGCTCTGCCTAAAACGGAATTATATTTCTTTATTTTGCGAAATATCTGTCTAAAATCAACGCTTGTTCTGGTATCCTTATTTATCTAAAGGTAAGTGTTGAAAAAATTTATATGTCTCTAATACGCAGCTTCAGGGGGCACCCGGGTTTGAACCGGGGTCTTCTCGATCTGCAGTCGAATACTCTACCACTGAGCTATACCCCCGTTGCTCTGCCTAAAACGGAATTATATTTCTTTATTTTGCGAAATATCTGTCTAAAATCAACGCTTGTTCTGGTATCCTTATTTATCTAAAGGTAAGTGTTGAAAAAATTTATATGTCTCTAATACGCAGCTTCAGGGGGCACCCGGGTTTGAACCGGGGTCTTCTCGATCTGCAGTGGAATACTCTACCACTGAGCTATACCCCCGTTGCTCTGCCTAAAACGGAATTATATTTCTTTATTTTGCGAAATATCTGTCTAAAATCAACGCTTGTTCTGGTATCCTTATTTATCTAAAGGTAAGTGTTGAAAAAATTTATATGTCTCTAATACGCAGCTTCAGGGGGCACCCGGGTTTGAACCGGGGTCTTCTCGATCTGCAGTCGAATACTCTACCACTGAGCTATACCCCCGTTGCTCTGCCTAAAACGGAATTATATTTCTTTATTTTGCGAAATATCTGTCTAAAATCAA
>NC_079157.1:14687701-14722701 GCF_947563725.1 Argiope bruennichi | reverse complement strand
AGATTTATAAGTCTCTAATACGCAGCTTCAGGGGGCACCCGGGTTTGAACCGGGGTCTTCTCGATCTGCAGTCGAATACTCTACCACTGAGCTATACCCCCGTTGCTCTGCCTAAAACGGAATTATATTTCTTTATTTTGCGAAATATCTGTCTAAAATCAACGCTTGTTCTGGTATCCTTATTTATCGAAAGGTAAGTGTTGAAAAAATTTATATGTCTCTAATACGCAGCGTCAGGGGGCACCCGGGTTTGAACCGGGGTCTTCTCGATCTGCAGTGGAATACTCTACCACTGAGCTATACCCCCGTTGCTCTGCCTAAAACGGAATTATATTTCTTTATTTTGCGAAATATCTGTCTAAAATCAACGCTTGTTCTAGTATCCGTATTTATCGAAAGGTAAGTGTTGAAAAGATTTATAAGTCTCTAATACGCAGCTTCAGGGGGCACCCGGGTTTGAACCGGGGTCTTCTCGATCTGCAGTCGAATACTCTACCACTGAGCTATACCCCCGTTGCTCTGCCTAAAACGGAATTATATTTCTTTATTTTGCGAAATATCTGTCTAAAATCAACGCTTGTTCTGGTATCCTTATTTATCTAAAGGTAAGTGTTGAAAAAATTTATATGTCTCTAATACGCAGCGTCAGGGGGCACCCGGGTTTGAACCGGGGTCTTCTCGATCTGCAGTGGAATACTCTACCACTGAGCTATACCCCCGTTGCTCTGCCTAAAACGGAATTATATTTCTTTATTTTGCGAAATATCTGTCTAAAATCAACGCTTGTTCTAGTATCCGTATTTATCGAAAGGTAAGTGTTGAAAAGATTTATAAGTCTCTAATACGCAGCTTCAGGGGGCACCCGGGTTTGAACCGGGGTCTTCTCGATCTGCAGTCGAATACTCTACCACTGAGCTATACCCCCGTTGCTCTGCCTAAAACGGAATTATATTTCTTTATTTTGCGAAATATCTGTCTAAAATCAACGCTTGTTCTAGTATCCGTATTTATCGAAAGGTAAGTGTTGAAAAGATTTATAAGTCTCTAATACGCAGCTTCAGGGGGCACCCGGGTTTGAACCGGGGTCTTCTCGATCTGCAGTCGAATACTCTACCACTGAGCTATACCCCCGTTGCTCTGCCTAAAACGGAATTATATTTCTTTATTTTGCGAAATATCTGTCTAAAATCAACGCTTGTTCTGGTATCCTTATTTATCGAAAGGTAAGTGTTGAAAAAATTTATATGTCTCTAATACGCAGCGTCAGGGGGCACCCGGGTTTGAACCGGGGTCTTCTCGATCTGCAGTGGAATACTCTACCACTGAGCTATACCCCCGTTGCTCTGCCTAAAACGGAATTATATTTCTTTATTTTGCGAAATATCTGTCTAAAATCAACGCTTGTTCTAGTATCCGTATTTATCGAAAGGTAAGTGTTGAAAAGATTTATAAGTCTCTAATACGCAGCTTCAGGGGGCACCCGGGTTTGAACCGGGGTCTTCTCGATCTGCAGTCGAATACTCTACCACTGAGCTATACCCCCGTTGCTCTGCCTAAAACGGAATTATATTTCTTTATTTTGCGAAATATCTGTCTAAAATCAACGCTTGTTCTGGTATCCTTATTTATCGAAAGGTAAGTGTTGAAAAAATTTATATGTCTCTAATACGCAGCGTCAGGGGGCACCCGGGTTTGAACCGGGGTCTTCTCGATCTGCAGTGGAATACTCTACCACTGAGCTATACCCCCGTTGCTCTGCCTAAAACGGAATTATATTTCTTTATTTTGCGAAATATCTGTCTAAAATCAACGCTTGTTCTAGTATCCGTATTTATCGAAAGGTAAGTGTTGAAAAGATTTATAAGTCTCTAATACGCAGCTTCAGGGGGCACCCGGGTTTGAACCGGGGTCTTCTCGATCTGCAGTGGAATACTCTACCACTGAGCTATACCCCCGTTGCTCTGCCTAAAACGGAATTATATTTCTTTATTTTGCGAAATATCTGTCTAAAATCAACGCTTGTTCTAGTATCCGTATTTATCGAAAGGTAAGTGTTGAAAAGATTTATAAGTCTCTAATACGCAGCTTCAGGGGGCACCCGGGTTTGAACCGGGGTCTTCTCGATCTGCAGTGGAATACTCTACCACTGAGCTATACCCCCGTTGCTCTGCCTAAAACGGAATTATATTTCTTTATTTTGCGAAATATCTGTCTAAAATCAACGCTTGTTCTAGTATCCGTATTTATCGAAAGGTAAGTGTTGAAAAGATTTATAAGTCTCTAATACGCAGCGTCAGGGGGCACCCGGGTTTGAACCGGGGTCTTCTCGATCTGCAGTGGAATACTCTACCACTGAGCTATACCCCCGTTGCTCTGCCTAAAACGGAATTATATTTCTTTATTTTGCGAAATATCTGTCTAAAATCAACGCTTGTTCTGGTATCCTTATTTATCGAAAGGTAAGTGTTGAAAAAATTTATAAGTCTCTAATACGCAGCGTCAGGGGGCACCCGGGTTTGAACCGGGGTCTTCTCGATCTGCAGTGGAATACTCTACCACTGAGCTATACCCCCGTTGCTCTGCCTAAAACGGAATTATATTTCTTTATTTTGCGAAATATCTGTCTAAAATCAACGCTTGTTCTGGTATCCTTATTTATCGAAAGGTAAGTGTTGAAAAAATTTATAAGTCTCTAATACGCAGCTTCAGGGGGCACCCGGGTTTGAACCGGGGTCTTCTCGATCTGCAGTGGAATACTCTACCACTGAGCTATACCCCCGTTGCTCTGCCTAAAACGGAATTATATTTCTTTATTTTGCGAAATATCTG
Organism: Argiope bruennichi; assembly: GCF_947563725.1. Classification (NCBI taxonomy): domain Eukaryota; kingdom Metazoa; phylum Arthropoda; class Arachnida; order Araneae; family Araneidae; genus Argiope; species Argiope bruennichi. The sequence goes on along the minus strand of NC_079157.1, from coordinate 14,719,872 downwards.
TCTAAAATCAACGCTTGTTCTAGTATCCGTATTTATCGAAAGGTAAGTGTTGAAAAGATTTATAAGTCTCTAATACGCAGCGTCAGGGGGCACCCGGGTTTGAACCGGGGTCTTCTCGATCTGCAGTGGAATACTCTACCACTGAGCTATACCCCCGTTGCTCTGCCTAAAACGGAATTATATTTCTTTATTTTGCGAAATATCTGTCTAAAATCAACGCTTGTTCTAGTATCCGTATTTATCGAAAGGTAAGTGTTGAAAAGATTTATAAGTCTCTAATACGCAGCGTCAGGGGGCACCCGGGTTTGAACCGGGGTCTTCTCGATCTGCAGTGGAATACTCTACCACTGAGCTATACCCCCGTTGCTCTGCCTAAAACGGAATTATATTTCTTTATTTTGCGAAATATCTGTCTAAAATCAACGCTTGTTCTAGTATCCGTATTTATCGAAAGGTAAGTGTTGAAAAGATTTATAAGTCTCTAATACGCAGCTTCAGGGGGCACCCGGGTTTGAACCGGGGTCTTCTCGATCTGCAGTGGAATACTCTACCACTGAGCTATACCCCCGTTGCTCTGCCTAAAACGGAATTATATTTCTTTATTTTGCGAAATATCTGTCTAAAATCAACGCTTGTTCTAGTATCCGTATTTATCGAAAGGTAAGTGTTGAAAAGATTTATAAGTCTCTAATACGCAGCTTCAGGGGGCACCCGGGTTTGAACCGGGGTCTTCTCGATCTGCAGTGGAATACTCTACCACTGAGCTATACCCCCGTTGCTCTGCCTAAAACGGAATTATATTTCTTTATTTTGCGAAATATCTGTCTAAAATCAACGCTTGTTCTAGTATCCGTATTTATCGAAAGGTAAGTGTTGAAAAGATTTATAAGTCTCTAATACGCAGCTTCAGGGGGCACCCGGGTTTGAACCGGGGTCTTCTCGATCTGCAGTGGAATACTCTACCACTGAGCTATACCCCCGTTGCTCTGCCTAAAACGGAATTATATTTCTTTATTTTGCGAAATATCTGTCTAAAATCAACGCTTGTTCTAGTATCCGTATTTATCTAAAGGTAAGTGTTGAAAAAATTTATATGTCTCTAATACGCAGCGTCAGGGGGCACCCGGGTTTGAACCGGGGTCTTCTCGATCTGCAGTGGAATACTCTACCACTGAGCTATACCCCCGTTGCTCTGCCTAAAACGGAATTATATTTCTTTATTTTGCGAAATATCTGTCTAAAATCAACGCTTGTTCTAGTATCCTTATTTATCGAAAGGTAAGTGTTGAAAAGATTTATAAGTCTCTAATACGCAGCGTCAGGGGGCACCCGGGTTTGAACCGGGGTCTTCTCGATCTGCAGTGGAATACTCTACCACTGAGCTATACCCCCGTTGCTCTGCCTAAAACGGAATTATATTTCTTTATTTTGCGAAATATCTGTCTAAAATCAACGCTTGTTCTAGTATCCTTATTTATCGAAAGGTAAGTGTTGAAAAGATTTATAAGTCTCTAATACGCAGCTTCAGGGGGCACCCGGGTTTGAACCGGGGTCTTCTCGATCTGCAGTGGAATACTCTACCACTGAGCTATACCCCCGTTGCTCTGCCTAAAACGGAATTATATTTCTTTATTTTGCGAAATATCTGTCTAAAATCAACGCTTGTTCTAGTATCCGTATTTATCGAAAGGTAAGTGTTGAAAAGATTTATAAGTCTCTAATACGCAGCTTCAGGGGGCACCCGGGTTTGAACCGGGGTCTTCTCGATCTGCAGTGGAATACTCTACCACTGAGCTATACCCCCGTTGCTCTGCCTAAAACGGAATTATATTTCTTTATTTTGCGAAATATCTGTCTAAAATCAACGCTTGTTCTAGTATCCGTATTTATCTAAAGGTAAGTGTTGAAAAAATTTATATGTCTCTAATACGCAGCGTCAGGGGGCACCCGGGTTTGAACCGGGGTCTTCTCGATCTGCAGTGGAATACTCTACCACTGAGCTATACCCCCGTTGCTCTGCCTAAAACGGAATTATATTTCTTTATTTTGCGAAATATCTGTCTAAAATCAACGCTTGTTCTAGTATCCGTATTTATCGAAAGGTAAGTGTTGAAAAGATTTATAAGTCTCTAATACGCAGCTTCAGGGGGCACCCGGGTTTGAACCGGGGTCTTCTCGATCTGCAGTGGAATACTCTACCACTGAGCTATACCCCCGTTGCTCTGCCTAAAACGGAATTATATTTCTTTATTTTGCGAAATATCTGTCTAAAATCAACGCTTGTTCTAGTATCCGTATTTATCTAAAGGTAAGTGTTGAAAAAATTTATATGTCTCTAATACGCAGCGTCAGGGGGCACCCGGGTTTGAACCGGGGTCTTCTCGATCTGCAGTGGAATACTCTACCACTGAGCTATACCCCCGTTGCTCTGCCTAAAACGGAATTATATTTCTTTATTTTGCGAAATATCTGTCTAAAATCAACGCTTGTTCTAGTATCCGTATTTATCTAAAGGTAAGTGTTGAAAAAATTTATATGTCTCTAATACGCAGCGTCAGGGGGCACCCGGGTTTGAACCGGGGTCTTCTCGATCTGCAGTGGAATACTCTACCACTGAGCTATACCCCCGTTGCTCTGCCTAAAACGGAATTATATTTCTTTATTTTGCGAAATATCTGTCTAAAATCAACGCTTGTTCTAGTATCCTTATTTATCGAAAGGTAAGTGTTGAAAAGATTTATAAGTCTCTAATACGCAGCGTCAGGGGGCACCCGGGTTTGAACCGGGGTCTTCTCGATCTGCAGTGGAATACTCTACCACTGAGCTATACCCCCGTTGCTCTGCCTAAAACGGAATTATATTTCTTTATTTTGCGAAATATCTGTCTAAAATCAACGCTTGTTCTAGTATCCGTATTTATCTAAAGGTAAGTGTTGAAAAAATTTATATGTCTCTAATACGCAGCGTCAGGGGGCACCCGGGTTTGAACCGGGGTCTTCTCGATCTGCAGTGGAATACTCTACCACTGAGCTATACCCCCGTTGCTCTGCCTAAAACGGAATTATATTTCTTTATTTTGCGAAATATCTGTCTAAAATCAACGCTTGTTCTAGTATCCTTATTTATCGAAAGGTAAGTGTTGAAAAGATTTATAAGTCTCTAATACGCAGCGTCAGGGGGCACCCGGGTTTGAACCGGGGTCTTCTCGATCTGCAGTGGAATACTCTACCACTGAGCTATACCCCCGTTGCTCTGCCTAAAACGGAATTATATTTCTTTATTTTGCGAAATATCTGTCTAAAATCAACGCTTGTTCTAGTATCCGTATTTATCGAAAGGTAAGTGTTGAAAAGATTTATAAGTCTCTAATACGCAGCTTCAGGGGGCACCCGGGTTTGAACCGGGGTCTTCTCGATCTGCAGTGGAATACTCTACCACTGAGCTATACCCCCGTTGCTCTGCCTAAAACGGAATTATATTTCTTTATTTTGCGAAATATCTGTCTAAAATCAACGCTTGTTCTGGTATCCTTATTTATCGAAAGGTAAGTGTTGAAAAAATTTATATGTCTCTAATACGCAGCGTCAGGGGGCACCCGGGTTTGAACCGGGGTCTTCTCGATCTGCAGTGGAATACTCTACCACTGAGCTATACCCCCGTTGCTCTGCCTAAAACGGAATTATATTTCTTTATTTTGCGAAATATCTGTCTAAAATCAACGCTTGTTCTAGTATCCGTATTTATCGAAAGGTAAGTGTTGAAAAGATTTATAAGTCTCTAATACGCAGCTTCAGGGGGCACCCGGGTTTGAACCGGGGTCTTCTCGATCTGCAGTGGAATACTCTACCACTGAGCTATACCCCCGTTGCTCTGCCTAAAACGGAATTATATTTCTTTATTTTGCGAAATATCTGTCTAAAATCAACGCTTGTTCTAGTATCCGTATTTATCGAAAGGTAAGTGTTGAAAAGATTTATAAGTCTCTAATACGCAGCGTCAGGGGGCACCCGGGTTTGAACCGGGGTCTTCTCGATCTGCAGTGGAATACTCTACCACTGAGCTATACCCCCGTTGCTCTGCCTAAAACGGAATTATATTTCTTTATTTTGCGAAATATCTGTCTAAAATCAACGCTTGTTCTAGTATCCGTATTTATCGAAAGGTAAGTGTTGAAAAGATTTATAAGTCTCTAATACGCAGCTTCAGGGGGCACCCGGGTTTGAACCGGGGTCTTCTCGATCTGCAGTGGAATACTCTACCACTGAGCTATACCCCCGTTGCTCTGCCTAAAACGGAATTATATTTCTTTATTTTGCGAAATATCTGTCTAAAATCAACGCTTGTTCTAGTATCCGTATTTATCGAAAGGTAAGTGTTGAAAAGATTTATAAGTCTCTAATACGCAGCGTCAGGGGGCACCCGGGTTTGAACCGGGGTCTTCTCGATCTGCAGTGGAATACTCTACCACTGAGCTATACCCCCGTTGCTTTGCCTAAAACGGAATTATATTTCTTTATTTTGCGAAATATCTGTCTAAAATCAACGCTTGTTCTAGTATCCGTATTTATCGAAAGGTAAGTGTTGAAAAGATTTATAAGTCTCTAATACGCAGCTTCAGGGGGCACCCGGGTTTGAACCGGGGTCTTCTCGATCTGCAGTGGAATACTCTACCACTGAGCTATACCCCCGTTGCTCTGCCTAAAACGGAATTATATTTCTTTATTTTGCGAAATATCTGTCTAAAATCAACGCTTGTTCTAGTATCCGTATTTATCGAAAGGTAAGTGTTGAAAAGATTTATAAGTCTCTAATACGCAGCGTCAGGGGGCACCCGGGTTTGAACCGGGGTCTTCTCGATCTGCAGTGGAATACTCTACCACTGAGCTATACCCCCGTTGCTCTGCCTAAAACGGAATTATATTTCTTTATTTTGCGAAATATCTGTCTAAAATCAACGCTTGTTCTAGTATCCGTATTTATCGAAAGGTAAGTGTTGAAAAGATTTATAAGTCTCTAATACGCAGCGTCAGGGGGCACCCGGGTTTGAACCGGGGTCTTCTCGATCTGCAGTGGAATACTCTACCACTGAGCTATACCCCCGTTGCTCTGCCTAAAACGGAATTATATTTCTTTATTTTGCGAAATATCTGTCTAAAATCAACGCTTGTTCTAGTATCCGTATTTATCGAAAGGTAAGTGTTGAAAAGATTTATAAGTCTCTAATACGCAGCGTCAGGGGGCACCCGGGTTTGAACCGGGGTCTTCTCGATCTGCAGTGGAATACTCTACCACTGAGCTATACCCCCGTTGCTCTGCCTAAAACGGAATTATATTTCTTTATTTTGCGAAATATCTGTCTAAAATCAACGCTTGTTCTAGTATCCGTATTTATCGAAAGGTAAGTGTTGAAAAGATTTATAAGTCTCTAATACGCAGCGTCAGGGGGCACCCGGGTTTGAACCGGGGTCTTCTCGATCTGCAGTGGAATACTCTACCACTGAGCTATACCCCCGTTGCTCTGCCTAAAACGGAATTATATTTCTTTATTTTGCGAAATATCTGTCTAAAATCAACGCTTGTTCTAGTATCCGTATTTATCGAAAGGTAAGTGTTGAAAAGATTTATAAGTCTCTAATACGCAGCGTCAGGGGGCACCCGGGTTTGAACCGGGGTCTTCTCGATCTGCAGTGGAATACTCTACCACTGAGCTATACCCCCGTTGCTCTGCCTAAAACGGAATTATATTTCTTTATTTTGCGAAATATCTGTCTAAAATCAACGCTTGTTCTAGTATCCGTATTTATCGAAAGGTAAGTGTTGAAAAGATTTATAAGTCTCTAATACGCAGCGTCAGGGGGCACCCGGGTTTGAACCGGGGTCTTCTCGATCTGCAGTGGAATACTCTACCACTGAGCTATACCCCCGTTGCTCTGCCTAAAACGGAATTATATTTCTTTATTTTGCGAAATATCTGTCTAAAATCAACGCTTGTTCTAGTATCCGTATTTATCGAAAGGTAAGTGTTGAAAAGATTTATAAGTCTCTAATACGCAGCGTCAGGGGGCACCCGGGTTTGAACCGGGGTCTTCTCGATCTGCAGTGGAATACTCTACCACTGAGCTATACCCCCGTTGCTCTGCCTAAAACGGAATTATATTTCTTTATTTTGCGAAATATCTGTCTAAAATCAACGCTTGTTCTAGTATCCGTATTTATCGAAAGGTAAGTGTTGAAAAGATTTATAAGTCTCTAATACGCAGCGTCAGGGGGCACCCGGGTTTGAACCGGGGTCTTCTCGATCTGCAGTGGAATACTCTACCACTGAGCTATACCCCCGTTGCTCTGCCTAAAACGGAATTATATTTCTTTATTTTGCGAAATATCTGTCTAAAATCAACGCTTGTTCTAGTATCCGTATTTATCGAAAGGTAAGTGTTGAAAAGATTTATAAGTCTCTAATACGCAGCGTCAGGGGGCACCCGGGTTTGAACCGGGGTCTTCTCGATCTGCAGTGGAATACTCTACCACTGAGCTATACCCCCGTTGCTCTGCCTAAAACGGAATTATATTTCTTTATTTTGCGAAATATCTGTCTAAAATCAACGCTTGTTCTAGTATCCGTATTTATCGAAAGGTAAGTGTTGAAAAGATTTATAAGTCTCTAATACGCAGCGTCAGGGGGCACCCGGGTTTGAACCGGGGTCTTCTCGATCTGCAGTGGAATACTCTACCACTGAGCTATACCCCCGTTGCTCTGCCTAAAACGGAATTATATTTCTTTATTTTGCGAAATATCTGTCTAAAATCAACGCTTGTTCTAGTATCCGTATTTATCGAAAGGTAAGTGTTGAAAAGATTTATAAGTCTCTAATACGCAGCGTCAGGGGGCACCCGGGTTTGAACCGGGGTCTTCTCGATCTGCAGTGGAATACTCTACCACTGAGCTATACCCCCGTTGCTCTGCCTAAAACGGAATTATATTTCTTTATTTTGCGAAATATCTGTCTAAAATCAACGCTTGTTCTAGTATCCGTATTTATCGAAAGGTAAGTGTTGAAAAGATTTATAAGTCTCTAATACGCAGCGTCAGGGGGCACCCGGGTTTGAACCGGGGTCTTCTCGATCTGCAGTGGAATACTCTACCACTGAGCTATACCCCCGTTGCTCTGCCTAAAACGGAATTATATTTCTTTATTTTGCGAAATATCTGTCTAAAATCAACGCTTGTTCTAGTATCCGTATTTATCGAAAGGTAAGTGTTGAAAAGATTTATAAGTCTCTAATACGCAGCGTCAGGGGGCACCCGGGTTTGAACCGGGGTCTTCTCGATCTGCAGTGGAATACTCTACCACTGAGCTATACCCCCGTTGCTCTGCCTAAAACGGAATTATATTTCTTTATTTTGCGAAATATCTGTCTAAAATCAACGCTTGTTCTAGTATCCGTATTTATCGAAAGGTAAGTGTTGAAAAGATTTATAAGTCTCTAATACGCAGCGTCAGGGGGCACCCGGGTTTGAACCGGGGTCTTCTCGATCTGCAGTGGAATACTCTACCACTGAGCTATACCCCCGTTGCTCTGCCTAAAACGGAATTATATTTCTTTATTTTGCGAAATATCTGTCTAAAATCAACGCTTGTTCTAGTATCCGTATTTATCGAAAGGTAAGTGTTGAAAAGATTTATAAGTCTCTAATACGCAGCGTCAGGGGGCACCCGGGTTTGAACCGGGGTCTTCTCGATCTGCAGTGGAATACTCTACCACTGAGCTATACCCCCGTTGCTCTGCCTAAAACGGAATTATATTTCTTTATTTTGCGAAATATCTGTCTAAAATCAACGCTTGTTCTAGTATCCGTATTTATCGAAAGGTAAGTGTTGAAAAGATTTATAAGTCTCTAATACGCAGCGTCAGGGGGCACCCGGGTTTGAACCGGGGTCTTCTCGATCTGCAGTGGAATACTCTACCACTGAGCTATACCCCCGTTGCTCTGCCTAAAACGGAATTATATTTCTTTATTTTGCGAAATATCTGTCTAAAATCAACGCTTGTTCTGGTATCCTTATTTATCGAAAGGTAAGTGTTGAAAAAATTTATATGTCTCTAATACGCAGCGTCAGGGGGCACCCGGGTTTGAACCGGGGTCTTCTCGATCTGCAGTGGAATACTCTACCACTGAGCTATACCCCCGTTGCTCTGCCTAAAACGGAATTATATTTCTTTATTTTGCGAAATATCTGTCTAAAATCAACGCTTGTTCTGGTATCCTTATTTATCGAAAGGTAAGTGTTGAAAAAATTTATATGTCTCTAATACGCAGCGTCAGGGGGCACCCGGGTTTGAACCGGGGTCTTCTCGATCTGCAGTGGAATACTCTACCACTGAGCTATACCCCCGTTGCTCTGCCTAAAACGGAATTATATTTCTTTATTTTGCGAAATATCTGTCTAAAATCAACGCTTGTTCTGGTATCCTTATTTATCGAAAGGTAAGTGTTGAAAAAATTTATATGTCTCTAATACGCAGCGTCAGGGGGCACCCGGGTTTGAACCGGGGTCTTCTCGATCTGCAGTGGAATACTCTACCACTGAGCTATACCCCCGTTGCTCTGCCTAAAACGGAATTATATTTCTTTATTTTGCGAAATATCTGTCTAAAATCAACGCTTGTTCTGGTATCCTTATTTATCGAAAGGTAAGTGTTGAAAAAATTTATATGTCTCTAATACGCAGCGTCAGGGGGCACCCGGGTTTGAACCGGGGTCTTCTCGATCTGCAGTGGAATACTCTACCACTGAGCTATACCCCCGTTGCTCTGCCTAAAACGGAATTATATTTCTTTATTTTGCGAAATATCTGTCTAAAATCAACGCTTGTTCTGGTATCCTTATTTATCGAAAGGTAAGTGTTGAAAAAATTTATATGTCTCTAATACGCAGCGTCAGGGGGCACCCGGGTTTGAACCGGGGTCTTCTCGATCTGCAGTGGAATACTCTACCACTGAGCTATACCCCCGTTGCTCTGCCTAAAACGGAATTATATTTCTTTATTTTGCGAAATATCTGTCTAAAATCAACGCTTGTTCTGGTATCCTTATTTATCGAAAGGTAAGTGTTGAAAAAATTTATATGTCTCTAATACGCAGCGTCAGGGGGCACCCGGGTTTGAACCGGGGTCTTCTCGATCTGCAGTGGAATACTCTACCACTGAGCTATACCCCCGTTGCTCTGCCTAAAACGGAATTATATTTCTTTATTTTGCGAAATATCTGTCTAAAATCAACGCTTGTTCTAGTATCCGTATTTATCGAAAGGTAAGTGTTGAAAAGATTTATAAGTCTCTAATACGCAGCTTCAGGGGGCACCCGGGTTTGAACCGGGGTCTTCTCGATCTGCAGTGGAATACTCTACCACTGAGCTATACCCCCGTTGCTCTGCCTAAAACGGAATTATATTTCTTTATTTTGCGAAATATCTGTCTAAAATCAACGCTTGTTCTGGTATCCTTATTTATCGAAAGGTAAGTGTTGAAAAAATTTATATGTCTCTAATACGCAGCGTCAGGGGGCACCCGGGTTTGAACCGGGGTCTTCTCGATCTGCAGTGGAATACTCTACCACTGAGCTATACCCCCGTTGCTCTGCCTAAAACGGAATTATATTTCTTTATTTTGCGAAATATCTGTCTAAAATCAACGCTTGTTCTGGTATCCTTATTTATCGAAAGGTAAGTGTTGAAAAAATTTATATGTCTCTAATACGCAGCGTCAGGGGGCACCCGGGTTTGAACCGGGGTCTTCTCGATCTGCAGTGGAATACTCTACCACTGAGCTATACCCCCGTTGCTCTGCCTAAAACGGAATTATATTTCTTTATTTTGCGAAATATCTGTCTAAAATCAACGCTTGTTCTAGTATCCGTATTTATCGAAAGGTAAGTGTTGAAAAGATTTATAAGTCTCTAATACGCAGCTTCAGGGGGCACCCGGGTTTGAACCGGGGTCTTCTCGATCTGCAGTGGAATACTCTACCACTGAGCTATACCCCCGTTGCTCTGCCTAAAACGGAATTATATTTCTTTATTTTGCGAAATATCTGTCTAAAATCAACGCTTGTTCTAGTATCCGTATTTATCGAAAGGTAAGTGTTGAAAAGATTTATAAGTCTCTAATACGCAGCTTCAGGGGGCACCCGGGTTTGAACCGGGGTCTTCTCGATCTGCAGTCGAATACTCTACCACTGAGCTATACCCCCGTTGCTCTGCCTAAAACGGAATTATATTTCTTTATTTTGCGAAATATCTGTCTAAAATCAACGCTTGTTCTAGTATCCGTATTTATCGAAAGGTAAGTGTTGAAAAAATTTATATGTCTCTAATACGCAGCTTCAGGGGGCACCCGGGTTTGAACCGGGGTCTTCTCGATCTGCAGTGGAATACTCTACCACTGAGCTATACCCCCGTTGCTCTGCCTAAAACGGAATTATATTTCTTTATTTTGCGAAATATCTGTCTAAAATCAACGCTTGTTCTAGTATCCGTATTTATCGAAAGGTAAGTGTTGAAAAAATTTATATGTCTCTAATACGCAGCTTCAGGGGGCACCCGGGTTTGAACCGGGGTCTTCTCGATCTGCAGTCGAATACTCTACCACTGAGCTATACCCCCGTTGCTCTGCCTAAAACGGAATTATATTTCTTTATTTTGCGAAATATCTGTCTAAAATCAACGCTTGTTCTAGTATCCGTATTTATCGAAAGGTAAGTGTTGAAAAGATTTATAAGTCTCTAATACGCAGCTTCAGGGGGCACCCGGGTTTGAACCGGGGTCTTCTCGATCTGCAGTCGAATACTCTACCACTGAGCTATACCCCCGTTGCTCTGCCTAAAACGGAATTATATTTCTTTATTTTGCGAAATATCTGTCTAAAATCAACGCTTGTTCTAGTATCCGTATTTATCGAAAGGTAAGTGTTGAAAAAATTTATATGTCTCTAATACGCAGCTTCAGGGGGCACCCGGGTTTGAACCGGGGTCTTCTCGATCTGCAGTGGAATACTCTACCACTGAGCTATACCCCCGTTGCTCTGCCTAAAACGGAATTATATTTCTTTATTTTGCGAAATATCTGTCTAAAATCAACGCTTGTTCTAGTATCCGTATTTATCGAAAGGTAAGTGTTGAAAAGATTTATATGTCTCTAATACGCAGCTTCAGGGGGCACCCGGGTTTGAACCGGGGTCTTCTCGATCTGCAGTGGAATACTCTACCACTGAGCTATACCCCCGTTGCTCTGCCTAAAACGGAATTATATTTCTTTATTTTGCGAAATATCTGTCTAAAATCAACGCTTGTTCTAGTATCCGTATTTATCGAAAGGTAAGTGTTGAAAAGATTTATAAGTCTCTAATACGCAGCTTCAGGGGGCACCCGGGTTTGAACCGGGGTCTTCTCGATCTGCAGTGGAATACTCTACCACTGAGCTATACCCCCGTTGCTCTGCCTAAAACGGAATTATATTTCTTTATTTTGCGAAATATCTGTCTAAAATCAACGCTTGTTCTAGTATCCGTATTTATCGAAAGGTAAGTGTTGAAAAGATTTATATGTCTCTAATACGCAGCTTCAGGGGGCACCCGGGTTTGAACCGGGGTCTTCTCGATCTGCAGTGGAATACTCTACCACTGAGCTATACCCCCGTTGCTCTGCCTAAAACGGAATTATATTTCTTTATTTTGCGAAATATCTGTCTAAAATCAACGCTTGTTCTAGTATCCGTATTTATCGAAAGGTAAGTGTTGAAAAGATTTATAAGTCTCTAATACGCAGCTTCAGGGGGCACCCGGGTTTGAACCGGGGTCTTCTCGATCTGCAGTGGAATACTCTACCACTGAGCTATACCCCCATTGCTCTGCCTAAAACGGAATTATATTTCTTTATTTTGCGAAATATCTGTCTAAAATCAACGCTTGTTCTAGTATCCGTATTTATCGAAAGGTAAGTGTTGAAAAAATTTATATGTCTCTAATACGCAGCTTCAGGGGGCACCCGGGTTTGAACCGGGGTCTTCTCGATCTGCAGTGGAATACTCTACCACTGAGCTATACCCCCGTTGCTCTGCCTAAAACGGAATTATATTTCTTTATTTTGCGAAATATCTGTCTAAAATCAACGCTTGTTCTAGTATCCGTATTTATCGAAAGGTAAGTGTTGAAAAGATTTATAAGTCTCTAATACGCAGCTTCAGGGGGCACCCGGGTTTGAACCGGGGTCTTCTCGATCTGCAGTGGAATACTCTACCACTGAGCTATACCCCCGTTGCTCTGCCTAAAACGGAATTATATTTCTTTATTTTGCGAAATATCTGTCTAAAATCAACGCTTGTTCTAGTATCCGTATTTATCGAAAGGTAAGTGTTGAAAAGATTTATAAGTCTCTAATACGCAGCTTCAGGGGGCACCCGGGTTTGAACCGGGGTCTTCTCGATCTGCAGTCGAATACTCTACCACTGAGCTATACCCCCGTTGCTCTGCCTAAAACGGAATTATATTTCTTTATTTTGCGAAATATCTGTCTAAAATCAACGCTTGTTCTAGTATCCGTATTTATCGAAAGGTAAGTGTTGAAAAGATTTATAAGTCTCTAATACGCAGCTTCAGGGGGCACCCGGGTTTGAACCGGGGTCTTCTCGATCTGCAGTGGAATACTCTACCACTGAGCTATACCCCCGTTGCTCTGCCTAAAACGGAATTATATTTCTTTATTTTGCGAAATATCTGTCTAAAATCAACGCTTGTTCTAGTATCCGTATTTATCGAAAGGTAAGTGTTGAAAAGATTTATAAGTCTCTAATACGCAGCTTCAGGGGGCACCCGGGTTTGAACCGGGGTCTTCTCGATCTGCAGTCGAATACTCTACCACTGAGCAATACCCCCGTTGCTCTGCCTAAAACGGAATTATATTTCTTTATTTTGCGAAATATCTGTCTAAAATCAACGCTTGTTCTAGTATCCGTATTTATCGAAAGGTAAGTGTTGAAAAAATTTATATGTCTCTAATACGCAGCTTCAGGGGGCACCCGGGTTTGAACCGGGGTCTTCTCGATCTGCAGTGGAATACTCTACCACTGAGCTATACCCCCGTTGCTCTGCCTAAAACGGAATTATATTTCTTTATTTTGCGAAATATCTGTCTAAAATCAACGCTTGTTCTAGTATCCGTATTTATCGAAAGGTAAGTGTTGAAAAGATTTATAAGTCTCTAATACGCAGCTTCAGGGGGCACCCGGGTTTGAACCGGGGTCTTCTCGATCTGCAGTGGAATACTCTACCACTGAGCTATACCCCCGTTGCTCTGCCTAAAACGGAATTATATTTCTTTATTTTGCGAAATATCTGTCTAAAATCAACGCTTGTTCTAGTATCCGTATTTATCGAAAGGTAAGTGTTGAAAAGATTTATAAGTCTCTAATACGCAGCTTCAGGGGGCACCCGGGTTTGAACCGGGGTCTTCTCGATCTGCAGTCGAATACTCTACCACTGAGCTATACCCCCGTTGCTCTGCCTAAAACGGAATTATATTTCTTTATTTTGCGAAATATCTGTCTAAAATCAACGCTTGTTCTAGTATCCGTATTTATCGAAAGGTAAGTGTTGAAAAGATTTATAAGTCTCTAATACGCAGCTTCAGGGGGCACCCGGGTTTGAACCGGGGTCTTCTCGATCTGCAGTGGAATACTCTACCACTGAGCTATACCCCCGTTGCTCTGCCTAAAACGGAATTATATTTCTTTATTTTGCGAAATATCTGTCTAAAATCAACGCTTGTTCTAGTATCCGTATTTATCGAAAGGTAAGTGTTGAAAAGATTTATAAGTCTCTAATACGCAGCTTCAGGGGGCACCCGGGTTTGAACCGGGGTCTTCTCGATCTGCAGTGGAATACTCTACCACTGAGCTATACCCCCGTTGCTCTGCCTAAAACGGAATTATATTTCTTTATTTTGCGAAATATCTGTCTAAAATCAACGCTTGTTCTAGTATCCGTATTTATCGAAAGGTAAGTGTTGAAAAGATTTATAAGTCTCTAATACGCAGCTTCAGGGGGCACCCGGGTTTGAACCGGGGTCTTCTCGATCTGCAGTGGAATACTCTACCACTGAGCTATACCCCCGTTGCTCTGCCTAAAACGGAATTATATTTCTTTATTTTGCGAAATATCTGTCTAAAATCAACGCTTGTTCTAGTATCCGTATTTATCGAAAGGTAAGTGTTGAAAAAATTTATATGTCTCTAATACGCAGCTTCAGGGGGCACCCGGGTTTGAACCGGGGTCTTCTCGATCTGCAGTGGAATACTCTACCACTGAGCTATACCCCCGTTGCTCTGCCTAAAACGGAATTATATTTCTTTATTTTGCGAAATATCTGTCTAAAATCAACGCTTGTTCTAGTATCCGTATTTATCGAAAGGTAAGTGTTGAAAAGATTTATATGTCTCTAATACGCAGCTTCAGGGGGCACCCGGGTTTGAACCGGGGTCTTCTCGATCTGCAGTCGAATACTCTACCACTGAGCTATACCCCCGTTGCTCTGCCTAAAACGGAATTATATTTCTTTATTTTACGAAATATCTGTCTAAAAATCAACGCTTGTTCTGGTATCCTTATTTATCTAAAGGTAAGTGTTGAAAAAATTTATATGTCTCTAATACGCAGCTTCAGGGGGCACCCGGGTTTGAACCGGGGTCTTCTCGATCTGCAGTCGAACACTCTACCACTGAGCTATACCCCCGTTGCTCTGCCTAAAACGGAATTATATTTCTTTATTTTGCGAAATATCTGTCTAAAAATCAACGCTTGTTCTAGTATCCGTATTTATCGAAAGGTAAGTGTTGAAAAAATTTATATGTCTCTAATACGCAGCGTCAGGGGGCACCCGGGTTTGAACCGGGGTCTTCTCGATCTGCAGTGGAATACTCTACCACTGAGCTATACCCCCGTTGCTCTGCCTAAAACGGAATTATATTTCTTTATTTTGCGAAATATCTGTCTAAAATCAACGCTTGTTCTGGTATCCGTATTTATCGAAAGGTAAGTGTTGAAAAAATTTATATGTCTCTAATACGCAGCGTCAGGGGGCACCCGGGTTTGAACCGGGGTCTTCTCGATCTGCAGTGGAATACTCTACCACTGAGCTATACCCCCGTTGCTCTGCCTAAAACGGAATTATATTTCTTTATTTTGCGAAATATCTGTCTAAAATCAACGCTTGTTCTGGTATCCGTATTTATCGAAAGGTAAGTGTTGAAAAAATTTATATGTCTCTAATACGCAGCTTCAGGGGGCACCCGGGTTTGAACCGGGGTCTTCTCGATCTGCAGTGGAATACTCTACCACTGAGCTATACCCCCGTTGCTCTGCCTAAAACGGAATTATATTTCTTTATTTTGCGAAATATCTGTCTAAAATCAACGCTTGTTCTGGTATCCGTATTTATCGAAAGGTAAGTGTTGAAAAAATTTATATGTCTCTAATACGCAGCGTCAGGGGGCACCCGGGTTTGAACCGGGGTCTTCTCGATCTGCAGTGGAATACTCTACCACTGAGCTATACCCCCGTTGCTCTGCCTAAAACGGAATTATATTTCTTTATTTTGCGAAATATCTGTCTAAAATCAACGCTTGTTCTGGTATCCTTATTTATCGAAAGGTAAGTGTTGAAAAAATTTATATGTCTCTAATACGCAGCGTCAGGGGGCACCCGGGTTTGAACCGGGGTCTTCTCGATCTGCAGTGGAATACTCTACCACTGAGCTATACCCCCGTTGCTCTGCCTAAAACGGAATTATATTTCTTTATTTTGCGAAATATCTGTCTAAAATCAACGCTTGTTCTAGTATCCGTATTTATCGAAAGGTAAGTGTTGAAAAGATTTATAAGTCTCTAATACGCAGCTTCAGGGGGCACCCGGGTTTGAACCGGGGTCTTCTCGATCTGCAGTGGAATACTCTACCACTGAGCTATACCCCCGTTGCTCTGCCTAAAACGGAATTATATTTCTTTATTTTGCGAAATATCTGTCTAAAATCAACGCTTGTTCTGGTATCCTTATTTATCGAAAGGTAAGTGTTGAAAAAATTTATATGTCTCTAATACGCAGCGTCAGGGGGCACCCGGGTTTGAACCGGGGTCTTCTCGATCTGCAGTGGAATACTCTACCACTGAGCTATACCCCCGTTGCTCTGCCTAAAACGGAATTATATTTCTTTATTTTGCGAAATATCTGTCTAAAATCAACGCTTGTTCTGGTATCCTTATTTATCGAAAGGTAAGTGTTGAAAAAATTTATATGTCTCTAATACGCAGCTTCAGGGGGCACCCGGGTTTGAACCGGGGTCTTCTCGATCTGCAGTGGAATACTCTACCACTGAGCTATACCCCCGTTGCTCTGCCTAAAACGGAATTATATTTCTTTATTTTGCGAAATATCTGTCTAAAATCAACGCTTGTTCTGGTATCCTTATTTATCGAAAGGTAAGTGTTGAAAAAATTTATATGTCTCTAATACGCAGCGTCAGGGGGCACCCGGGTTTGAACCGGGGTCTTCTCGATCTGCAGTGGAATACTCTACCACTGAGCTATACCCCCGTTGCTCTGCCTAAAACGGAATTATATTTCTTTATTTTGCGAAATATCTGTCTAAAATCAACGCTTGTTCTAGTATCCGTATTTATCGAAAGGTAAGTGTTGAAAAGATTTATAAGTCTCTAATACGCAGCTTCAGGGGGCACCCGGGTTTGAACCGGGGTCTTCTCGATCTGCAGTGGAATACTCTACCACTGAGCTATACCCCCGTTGCTCTGCCTAAAACGGAATTATATTTCTTTATTTTGCGAAATATCTGTCTAAAATCAACGCTTGTTCTGGTATCCTTATTTATCGAAAGGTAAGTGTTGAAAAAATTTATAAGTCTCTAATACGCAGCTTCAGGGGGCACCCGGGTTTGAACCGGGGTCTTCTCGATCTGCAGTCGAATACTCTACCACTGAGCTATACCCCCGTTGCTCTGCCTAAAACGGAATTATATTTCTTTATTTTGCGAAATATCTGTCTAAAATCAACGCTTGTTCTAGTATCCGTATTTATCGAAAGGTAAGTGTTGAAAAAATTTATAAGTCTCTAATACGCAGCTTCAGGGGGCACCCGGGTTTGAACCGGGGTCTTCTCGATCTGCAGTCGAATACTCTACCACTGAGCTATACCCCCGTTGCTCTGCCTAAAACGGAATTATATTTCTTTATTTTGCGAAATATCTGTCTAAAATCAACGCTTGTTCTAGTATCCGTATTTATCGAAAGGTAAGTGTTGAAAAGATTTATAAGTCTCTAATACGCAGCTTCAGGGGGCACCCGGGTTTGAACCGGGGTCTTCTCGATCTGCAGTCGAATACTCTACCACTGAGCTATACCCCCGTTGCTCTGCCTAAAACGGAATTATATTTCTTTATTTTGCGAAATATCTGTCTAAAATCAACGCTTGTTCTGGTATCCTTATTTATCGAAAGGTAAGTGTTGAAAAAATTTATATGTCTCTAATACGCAGCGTCAGGGGGCACCCGGGTTTGAACCGGGGTCTTCTCGATCTGCAGTGGAATACTCTACCACTGAGCTATACCCCCGTTGCTCTGCCTAAAACGGAATTATATTTCTTTATTTTGCGAAATATCTGTCTAAAATCAACGCTTGTTCTAGTATCCGTATTTATCGAAAGGTAAGTGTTGAAAAGATTTATAAGTCTCTAATACGCAGCTTCAGGGGGCACCCGGGTTTGAACCGGGGTCTTCTCGATCTGCAGTGGAATACTCTACCACTGAGCTATACCCCCGTTGCTCTGCCTAAAACGGAATTATATTTCTTTATTTTGCGAAATATCTGTCTAAAATCAACGCTTGTTCTAGTATCCGTATTTATCGAAAGGTAAGTGTTGAAAAGATTTATAAGTCTCTAATACGCAGCTTCAGGGGGCACCCGGGTTTGAACCGGGGTCTTCTCGATCTGCAGTGGAATACTCTACCACTGAGCTATACCCCCGTTGCTCTGCCTAAAACGGAATTATATTTCTTTATTTTGCGAAATATCTGTCTAAAATCAACGCTTGTTCTAGTATCCGTATTTATCGAAAGGTAAGTGTTGAAAAGATTTATATGTCTCTAATACGCAGCTTCAGGGGGCACCCGGGTTTGAACCGGGGTCTTCTCGATCTGCAGTCGAATACTCTACCACTGAGCTATACCCCCGTTGCTCTGCCTAAAACGGAATTATATTTCTTTATTTTGCGAAATATCTGTCTAAAATCAACGCTTGTTCTAGTATCCGTATTTATCGAAAGGTAAGTGTTGAAAAGATTTATAAGTCTCTAATACGCAGCTTCAGGGGGCACCCGGGTTTGAACCGGGGTCTTCTCGATCTGCAGTGGAATACTCTACCACTGAGCTATACCCCCGTTGCTCTGCCTAAAACGGAATTATATTTCTTTATTTTGCGAAATATCTGTCTAAAATCAACGCTTGTTCTAGTATCCGTATTTATCGAAAGGTAAGTGTTGAAAAGATTTATAAGTCTCTAATACGCAGCTTCAGGGGGCACCCGGGTTTGAACCGGGGTCTTCTCGATCTGCAGTGGAATACTCTACCACTGAGCTATACCCCCGTTGCTCTGCCTAAAACGGAATTATATTTCTTTATTTTGCGAAATATCTGTCTAAAATCAACGCTTGTTCTAGTATCCGTATTTATCGAAAGGTAAGTGTTGAAAAAATTTATATGTCTCTAATACGCAGCTTCAGGGGGCACCCGGGTTTGAACCGGGGTCTTCTCGATCTGCAGTGGAATACTCTACCACTGAGCTATACCCCCGTTGCTCTGCCTAAAACGGAATTATATTTCTTTATTTTGCGAAATATCTGTCTAAAATCAACGCTTGTTCTAGTATCCGTATTTATCGAAAGGTAAGTGTTGAAAAGATTTATATGTCTCTAATACGCAGCTTCAGGGGGCACCCGGGTTTGAACCGGGGTCTTCTCGATCTGCAGTCGAATACTCTACCACTGAGCTATACCCCCGTTGCTCTGCCTAAAACGGAATTATATTTCTTTATTTTACGAAATATCTGTCTAAAAATCAACGCTTGTTCTGGTATCCTTATTTATCTAAAGGTAAGTGTTGAAAAAATTTATATGTCTCTAATACGCAGCTTCAGGGGGCACCCGGGTTTGAACCGGGGTCTTCTCGATCTGCAGTCGAACACTCTACCACTGAGCTATACCCCCGTTGCTCTGCCTAAAACGGAATTATATTTCTTTATTTTGCGAAATATCTGTCTAAAAATCAACGCTTGTTCTAGTATCCGTATTTATCGAAAGGTAAGTGTTGAAAAAATTTATATGTCTCTAATACGCAGCGTCAGGGGGCACCCGGGTTTGAACCGGGGTCTTCTCGATCTGCAGTGGAATACTCTACCACTGAGCTATACCCCCGTTGCTCTGCCTAAAACGGAATTATATTTCTTTATTTTGCGAAATATCTGTCTAAAATCAACGCTTTTTCTAGTATCCGTATTTATCGAAAGGTAAGTGTTGAAAAGATTTATATGTCTCTAATACGCAGCTTCAGGGGGCACCCGGGTTTGAACCGGGGTCTTCTCGATCTGCAGTGGAATACTCTACCACTGAGCTATACCCCCGTTGCTCTGCCTAAAACGGAATTATATTTCTTTATTTTGCGAAATATCTGTCTAAAATCAACGCTTGTTCTAGTATCCGTATTTATCGAAAGGTAAGTGTTGAAAAAATTTATATGTCTCTAATACGCAGCTTCAGGGGGCACCCGGGTTTGAACCGGGGTCTTCTCGATCTGCAGTGGAATACTCTACCACTGAGCTATACCCCCGTTGCTCTGCCTAAAACGGAATTATATTTCTTTATTTTACGAAATATCTGTCTAAAAATCAACGCTTGTTCTGGTATCCTTATTTATCTAAAGGTAAGTGTTGAAAAAATTTATATGTCTCTAATACGCAGCGTCAGGGGGCACCCGGGTTTGAACCGGGGTCTTCTCGATCTGCAGTGGAATACTCTACCACTGAGCTATACCCCCGTTGCTCTGCCTAAAACGGAATTATATTTCTTTATTTTGCGAAATATCTGTCTAAAATCAACGCTTGTTCTAGTATCCGTATTTATCGAAAGGTAAGTGTTGAAAAGATTTATATGTCTCTAATACGCAGCTTCAGGGGGCACCCGGGTTTGAACCGGGGTCTTCTCGATCTGCAGTGGAATACTCTACCACTGAGCTATACCCCCGTTGCTCTGCCTAAAACGGAATTATATTTCTTTATTTTGCGAAATATCTGTCTAAAATCAACGCTTGTTCTAGTATCCGTATTTATCGAAAGGTAAGTGTTGAAAAAATTTATATGTCTCTAATACGCAGCTTCAGGGGGCACCCGGGTTTGAACCGGGGTCTTCTCGATCTGCAGTGGAATACTCTACCACTGAGCTATACCCCCGTTGCTCTGCCTAAAACGGAATTATATTTCTTTATTTTACGAAATATCTGTCTAAAAATCAACGCTTGTTCTGGTATCCTTATTTATCTAAAGGTAAGTGTTGAAAAAATTTATATGTCTCTAATACGCAGCGTCAGGGGGCACCCGGGTTTGAACCGGGGTCTTCTCGATCTGCAGTGGAATACTCTACCACTGAGCTATACCCCCGTTGCTCTGCCTAAAACGGAATTATATTTCTTTATTTTGCGAAATATCTGTCTAAAATCAACGCTTGTTCTAGTATCCGTATTTATCGAAAGGTAAGTGTTGAAAAGATTTATATGTCTCTAATACGCAGCTTCAGGGGGCACCCGGGTTTGAACCGGGGTCTTCTCGATCTGCAGTGGAATACTCTACCACTGAGCTATACCCCCGTTGCTCTGCCTAAAACGGAATTATATTTCTTTATTTTACGAAATATCTGTCTAAAAATCAACGCTTGTTCTGGTATCCTTATTTATCTAAAGGTAAGTGTTGAAAAAATTTATATGTCTCTAATACGCAGCTTCAGGGGGCACCCGGGTTTGAACCGGGGTCTTCTCGATCTGCAGTGGAATACTCTACCACTGAGCTATACCCCCGTTGCTCTGCCTAAAACGGAATTATATTTCTTTATTTTACGAAATATCTGTCTAAAAATCAACGCTTGTTCTGGTATCCTTATTTATCGAAAGGTAAGTGTTGAAAAGATTTATATGTCTCTAATACGCAGCTTCAGGGGGCACCCGGGTTTGAACCGGGGTCTTCTCGATCTGCAGTGGAATACTCTACCACTGAGCTATACCCCCGTTGCTCTGCCTAAAACGGAATTATATTTCTTTATTTTACGAAATATCTGTCTAAAAATCAACGCTTGTTCTGGTATCCTTATTTATCGAAAGGTAAGTGTTGAAAAGATTTATATGTCTCTAATACGCAGCTTCAGGGGGCACCCGGGTTTGAACCGGGGTCTTCTCGATCTGCAGTGGAATACTCTACCACTGAGCTATACCCCCGTTGCTCTGCCTAAAACGGAATTATATTTCTTTATTTTGCGAAATATCTGTCTAAAATCAACGCTTGTTCTAGTATCCGTATTTATCGAAAGGTAAGTGTTGAAAAGATTTATATGTCTCTAATACGCAGCTTCAGGGGGCACCCGGGTTTGAACCGGGGTCTTCTCGATCTGCAGTGGAATACTCTACCACTGAGCTATACCCCCGTTGCTCTGCCTAAAACGGAATTATATTTCTTTATTTTGCGAAATATCTGTCTAAAATCAACGCTTGTTCTAGTATCCGTATTTATCGAAAGGTAAGTGTTGAAAAAATTTATATGTCTCTAATACGCAGCTTCAGGGGGCACCCGGGTTTGAACCGGGGTCTTCTCGATCTGCAGTGGAATACTCTACCACTGAGCTATACCCCCGTTGCTCTGCCTAAAACGGAATTATATTTCTTTATTTTACGAAATATCTGTCTAAAAATCAACGCTTGTTCTGGTATCCTTATTTATCTAAAGGTAAGTGTTGAAAAAATTTATATGTCTCTAATACGCAGCGTCAGGGGGCACCCGGGTTTGAACCGGGGTCTTCTCGATCTGCAGTGGAATACTCTACCACTGAGCTATACCCCCGTTGCTCTGCCTAAAACGGAATTATATTTCTTTATTTTGCGAAATATCTGTCTAAAATCAACGCTTGTTCTAGTATCCGTATTTATCGAAAGGTAAGTGTTGAAAAGATTTATATGTCTCTAATACGCAGCTTCAGGGGGCACCCGGGTTTGAACCGGGGTCTTCTCGATCTGCAGTGGAATACTCTACCACTGAGCTATACCCCCGTTGCTCTGCCTAAAACGGAATTATATTTCTTTATTTTACGAAATATCTGTCTAAAAATCAACGCTTGTTCTGGTATCCTTATTTATCTAAAGGTAAGTGTTGAAAAAATTTATATGTCTCTAATACGCAGCGTCAGGGGGCACCCGGGTTTGAACCGGGGTCTTCTCGATCTGCAGTGGAATACTCTACCACTGAGCTATACCCCCGTTGCTCTGCCTAAAACGGAATTATATTTCTTTATTTTGCGAAATATCTGTCTAAAATCAACGCTTGTTCTAGTATCCGTATTTATCGAAAGGTAAGTGTTGAAAAGATTTATATGTCTCTAATACGCAGCTTCAGGGGGCACCCGGGTTTGAACCGGGGTCTTCTCGATCTGCAGTGGAATACTCTACCACTGAGCTATACCCCCGTTGCTCTGCCTAAAACGGAATTATATTTCTTTATTTTACGAAATATCTGTCTAAAAATCAACGCTTGTTCTGGTATCCTTATTTATCTAAAGGTAAGTGTTGAAAAAATTTATATGTCTCTAATACGCAGCGTCAGGGGGCACCCGGGTTTGAACCGGGGTCTTCTCGATCTGCAGTGGAATACTCTACCACTGAGCTATACCCCCGTTGCTCTGCCTAAAACGGAATTATATTTCTTTATTTTGCGAAATATCTGTCTAAAATCAACGCTTGTTCTAGTATCCGTATTTATCGAAAGGTAAGTGTTGAAAAGATTTATATGTCTCTAATACGCAGCTTCAGGGGGCACCCGGGTTTGAACCGGGGTCTTCTCGATCTGCAGTGGAATACTCTACCACTGAGCTATACCCCCGTTGCTCTGCCTAAAACGGAATTATATTTCTTTATTTTACGAAATATCTGTCTAAAAATCAACGCTTGTTCTGGTATCCTTATTTATCTAAAGGTAAGTGTTGAAAAAATTTATATGTCTCTAATACGCAGCGTCAGGGGGCACCCGGGTTTGAACCGGGGTCTTCTCGATCTGCAGTGGAATACTCTACCACTGAGCTATACCCCCGTTGCTCTGCCTAAAACGGAATTATATTTCTTTATTTTGCGAAATATCTGTCTAAAATCAACGCTTGTTCTAGTATCCGTATTTATCGAAAGGTAAGTGTTGAAAAGATTTATATGTCTCTAATACGCAGCTTCAGGGGGCACCCGGGTTTGAACCGGGGTCTTCTCGATCTGCAGTGGAATACTCTACCACTGAGCTATACCCCCGTTGCTCTGCCTAAAACGGAATTATATTTCTTTATTTTGCGAAATATCTGTCTAAAATCAACGCTTGTTCTAGTATCCGTATTTATCGAAAGGTAAGTGTTGAAAAGATTTATATGTCTCTAATACGCAGCTTCAGGGGGCACCCGGGTTTGAACCGGGGTCTTCTCGATCTGCAGTGGAATACTCTACCACTGAGCTATACCCCCGTTGCTCTGCCTAAAACGGAATTATATTTCTTTATTTTACGAAATATCTGTCTAAAAATCAACGCTTGTTCTGGTATCCTTATTTATCTAAAGGTAAGTGTTGAAAAAATTTATATGTCTCTAATACGCAGCGTCAGGGGGCACCCGGGTTTGAACCGGGGTCTTCTCGATCTGCAGTGGAATACTCTACCACTGAGCTATACCCCCGTTGCTCTGCCTAAAACGGAATTATATTTCTTTATTTTGCGAAATATCTGTCTAAAATCAACGCTTGTTCTAGTATCCGTATTTATCGAAAGGTAAGTGTTGAAAAGATTTATATGTCTCTAATACGCAGCTTCAGGGGGCACCCGGGTTTGAACCGGGGTCTTCTCGATCTGCAGTGGAATACTCTACCACTGAGCTATACCCCCGTTGCTCTGCCTAAAACGGAATTATATTTCTTTATTTTACGAAATATCTGTCTAAAAATCAACGCTTGTTCTGGTATCCTTATTTATCTAAAGGTAAGTGTTGAAAAAATTTATATGTCTCTAATACGCAGCGTCAGGGGGCACCCGGGTTTGAACCGGGGTCTTCTCGATCTGCAGTGGAATACTCTACCACTGAGCTATACCCCCGTTGCTCTGCCTAAAACGGAATTATATTTCTTTATTTTGCGAAATATCTGTCTAAAATCAACGCTTGTTCTAGTATCCGTATTTATCGAAAGGTAAGTGTTGAAAAGATTTATATGTCTCTAATACGCAGCTTCAGGGGGCACCCGGGTTTGAACCGGGGTCTTCTCGATCTGCAGTGGAATACTCTACCACTGAGCTATACCCCCGTTGCTCTGCCTAAAACGGAATTATATTTCTTTATTTTACGAAATATCTGTCTAAAAATCAACGCTTGTTCTGGTATCCTTATTTATCTAAAGGTAAGTGTTGAAAAAATTTATATGTCTCTAATACGCAGCGTCAGGGGGCACCCGGGTTTGAACCGGGGTCTTCTCGATCTGCAGTGGAATACTCTACCACTGAGCTATACCCCCGTTGCTCTGCCTAAAACGGAATTATATTTCTTTATTTTGCGAAATATCTGTCTAAAATCAACGCTTGTTCTAGTATCCGTATTTATCGAAAGGTAAGTGTTGAAAAGATTTATATGTCTCTAATACGCAGCTTCAGGGGGCACCCGGGTTTGAACCGGGGTCTTCTCGATCTGCAGTGGAATACTCTACCACTGAGCTATACCCCCGTTGCTCTGCCTAAAACGGAATTATATTTCTTTATTTTACGAAATATCTGTCTAAAAATCAACGCTTGTTCTGGTATCCTTATTTATCGAAAGGTAAGTGTTGAAAAGATTTATATGTCTCTAATACGCAGCTTCAGGGGGCACCCGGGTTTGAACCGGGGTCTTCTCGATCTGCAGTGGAATACTCTACCACTGAGCTATACCCCCGTTGCTCTGCCTAAAACGGAATTATATTTCTTTATTTTACGAAATATCTGTCTAAAAATCAACGCTTGTTCTGGTATCCTTATTTATCTAAAGGTAAGTGTTGAAAAAATTTATATGTCTCTAATACGCAGCGTCAGGGGGCACCCGGGTTTGAACCGGGGTCTTCTCGATCTGCAGTGGAATACTCTACCACTGAGCTATACCCCCGTTGCTCTGCCTAAAACGGAATTATATTTCTTTATTTTACGAAATATCTGTCTAAAAATCAACGCTTGTTCTGGTATCCTTATTTATCGAAAGGTAAGTGTTGAAAAGATTTATATGTCTCTAATACGCAGCTTCAGGGGGCACCCGGGTTTGAACCGGGGTCTTCTCGATCTGCAGTGGAATACTCTACCACTGAGCTATACCCCCGTTGCTCTGCCTAAAACGGAATTATATTTCTTTATTTTACGAAATATCTGTCTAAAAATCAACGCTTGTTCTGGTATCCTTATTTATCTAAAGGTAAGTGTTGAAAAAATTTATATGTCTCTAATACGCAGCGTCAGGGGGCACCCGGGTTTGAACCGGGGTCTTCTCGATCTGCAGTGGAATACTCTACCACTGAGCTATACCCCCGTTGCTCTGCCTAAAACGGAATTATATTTCTTTATTTTACGAAATATCTGTCTAAAAATCAACGCTTGTTCTGGTATCCTTATTTATCTAAAGGTAAGTGTTGAAAAAATTTATATGTCTCTAATACGCAGCTTCAGGGGGCACCCGGGTTTGAACCGGGGTCTTCTCGATCTGCAGTCGAATACTCTACCACTGAGCTATACCCCCGTTGCTCTGCCTAAAACGGAATTATATTTCTTTATTTTACGAAATATCTGTCTAAAAATCAACGCTTGTTCTGGTATCCTTATTTATCTAAAGGTAAGTGTTGAAAAAATTTATATGTCTCTAATACGCAGCGTCAGGGGGCACCCGGGTTTGAACCGGGGTCTTCTCGATCTGCAGTGGAATACTCTACCACTGAGCTATACCCCCGTTGCTCTGCCTAAAACGGAATTATATTTCTTTATTTTACGAAATATCTGTCTAAAAATCAACGCTTGTTCTGGTATCCTTATTTATCGAAAGGTAAGTGTTGAAAAGATTTATATGTCTCTAATACGCAGCTTCAGGGGGCACCCGGGTTTGAACCGGGGTCTTCTCGATCTGCAGTGGAATACTCTACCACTGAGCTATACCCCCGTTGCTCTGCCTAAAACGGAATTATATTTCTTTATTTTACGAAATATCTGTCTAAAAATCAACGCTTGTTCTGGTATCCTTATTTATCTAAAGGTAAGTGTTGAAAAAATTTATATGTCTCTAATACGCAGCGTCAGGGGGCACCCGGGTTTGAACCGGGGTCTTCTCGATCTGCAGTCGAATACTCTACCACTGAGCTATACCCCCGTTGCTCTGCCTAAAACGGAATTATATTTCTTTATTTTACGAAATATCTGTCTAAAAATCAACGCTTGTTCTGGTATCCTTATTTATCTAAAGGTAAGTGTTGAAAAAATTTATATGTCTCTAATACGCAGCTTCAGGGGGCACCCGGGTTTGAACCGGGGTCTTCTCGATCTGCAGTGGAATACTCTACCACTGAGCTATACCCCCGTTGCTCTGCCTAAAACGGAATTATATTTCTTTATTTTACGAAATATCTGTCTAAAAATCAACGCTTGTTCTGGTATCCTTATTTATCGAAAGGTAAGTGTTGAAAAGATTTATATGTCTCTAATACGCAGCTTCAGGGGGCACCCGGGTTTGAACCGGGGTCTTCTCGATCTGCAGTGGAATACTCTACCACTGAGCTATACCCCCGTTGCTCTGCCTAAAACGGAATTATATTTCTTTATTTTACGAAATATCTGTCTAAAAATCAACGCTTGTTCTGGTATCCTTATTTATCTAAAGGTAAGTGTTGAAAAAATTTATATGTCTCTAATACGCAGCGTCAGGGGGCACCCGGGTTTGAACCGGGGTCTTCTCGATCTGCAGTCGAATACTCTACCACTGAGCTATACCCCCGTTGCTCTGCCTAAAACGGAATTATATTTCTTTATTTTACGAAATATCTGTCTAAAAATCAACGCTTGTTCTGGTATCCTTATTTATCTAAAGGTAAGTGTTGAAAAAATTTATATGTCTCTAATACGCAGCTTCAGGGGGCACCCGGGTTTGAACCGGGGTCTTCTCGATCTGCAGTGGAATACTCTACCACTGAGCTATACCCCCGTTGCTCTGCCTAAAACGGAATTATATTTCTTTATTTTACGAAATATCTGTCTAAAAATCAACGCTTGTTCTAGTATCCGTATTTATCGAAAGGTAAGTGTTGAAAAGATTTATATGTCTCTAATACGCAGCTTCAGGGGGCACCCGGGTTTGAACCGGGGTCTTCTCGATCTGCAGTCGAATACTCTACCACTGAGCTATACCCCCGTTGCTCTGCCTAAAACGGAATTATATTTCTTTATTTTACGAAATATCTGTCTAAAAATCAACGCTTGTTCTGGTATCCTTATTTATCTAAAGGTAAGTGTTGAAAAAATTTATATGTCTCTAATACGCAGCTTCAGGGGGCACCCGGGTTTGAACCGGGGTCTTCTCGATCTGCAGTCGAATACTCTACCACTGAGCTATACCCCCGTTGCTCTGCCTAAAACGGAATTATATTTCTTTATTTTACGAAATATCTGTCTAAAAATCAACGCTTGTTCTGGTATCCTTATTTATCTAAAGGTAAGTGTTGAAAAAATTTATATGTCTCTAATACGCAGCTTCAGGGGGCACCCGGGTTTGAACCGGGGTCTTCTCGATCTGCAGTCGAATACTCTACCACTGAGCTATACCCCCGTTGCTCTGCCTAAAACGGAATTATATTTCTTTATTTTACGAAATATCTGTCTAAAAATCAACGCTTGTTCTAGTATCCGTATTTATCGAAAGGTAAGTGTTGAAAAGATTTATATGTCTCTAATACGCAGCTTCAGGGGGCACCCGGGTTTGAACCGGGGTCTTCTCGATCTGCAGTCGAATACTCTACCACTGAGCTATACCCCCGTTGCTCTGCCTAAAACGGAATTATATTTCTTTATTTTACGAAATATCTGTCTAAAAATCAACGCTTGTTCTGGTATCCTTATTTATCTAAAGGTAAGTGTTGAAAAAATTTATATGTCTCTAATACGCAGCGTCAGGGGGCACCCGGGTTTGAACCGGGGTCTTCTCGATCTGCAGTGGAATACTCTACCACTGAGCTATACCCCCGTTGCTCTGCCTAAAACGGAATTATATTTCTTTATTTTGCGAAATATCTGTCTAAAATCAACGCTTGTTCTAGTATCCGTATTTATCGAAAGGTAAGTGTTGAAAAGATTTATATGTCTCTAATACGCAGCTTCAGGGGGCACCCGGGTTTGAACCGGGGTCTTCTCGATCTGCAGTGGAATACTCTACCACTGAGCTATACCCCCGTTGCTCTGCCTAAAACGGAATTATATTTCTTTATTTTACGAAATATCTGTCTAAAAATCAACGCTTGTTCTGGTATCCTTATTTATCGAAAGGTAAGTGTTGAAAAGATTTATATGTCTCTAATACGCAGCTTCAGGGGGCACCCGGGTTTGAACCGGGGTCTTCTCGATCTGCAGTGGAATACTCTACCACTGAGCTATACCCCCGTTGCTCTGCCTAAAACGGAATTATATTTCTTTATTTTACGAAATATCTGTCTAAAAATCAACGCTTGTTCTGGTATCCTTATTTATCTAAAGGTAAGTGTTGAAAAAATTTATATGTCTCTAATACGCAGCGTCAGGGGGCACCCGGGTTTGAACCGGGGTCTTCTCGATCTGCAGTGGAATACTCTACCACTGAGCTATACCCCCGTTGCTCTGCCTAAAACGGAATTATATTTCTTTATTTTACGAAATATCTGTCTAAAAATCAACGCTTGTTCTGGTATCCTTATTTATCGAAAGGTAAGTGTTGAAAAGATTTATATGTCTCTAATACGCAGCTTCAGGGGGCACCCGGGTTTGAACCGGGGTCTTCTCGATCTGCAGTGGAATACTCTACCACTGAGCTATACCCCCGTTGCTCTGCCTAAAACGGAATTATATTTCTTTATTTTACGAAATATCTGTCTAAAAATCAACGCTTGTTCTGGTATCCTTATTTATCTAAAGGTAAGTGTTGAAAAAATTTATATGTCTCTAATACGCAGCGTCAGGGGGCACCCGGGTTTGAACCGGGGTCTTCTCGATCTGCAGTCGAATACTCTACCACTGAGCTATACCCCCGTTGCTCTGCCTAAAACGGAATTATATTTCTTTATTTTACGAAATATCTGTCTAAAAATCAACGCTTGTTCTGGTATCCTTATTTATCTAAAGGTAAGTGTTGAAAAAATTTATATGTCTCTAATACGCAGCTTCAGGGGGCACCCGGGTTTGAACCGGGGTCTTCTCGATCTGCAGTGGAATACTCTACCACTGAGCTATACCCCCGTTGCTCTGCCTAAAACGGAATTATATTTCTTTATTTTACGAAATATCTGTCTAAAAATCAACGCTTGTTCTGGTATCCTTATTTATCGAAAGGTAAGTGTTGAAAAGATTTATATGTCTCTAATACGCAGCTTCAGGGGGCACCCGGGTTTGAACCGGGGTCTTCTCGATCTGCAGTGGAATACTCTACCACTGAGCTATACCCCCGTTGCTCTGCCTAAAACGGAATTATATTTCTTTATTTTACGAAATATCTGTCTAAAAATCAACGCTTGTTCTGGTATCCTTATTTATCTAAAGGTAAGTGTTGAAAAAATTTATATGTCTCTAATACGCAGCGTCAGGGGGCACCCGGGTTTGAACCGGGGTCTTCTCGATCTGCAGTCGAATACTCTACCACTGAGCTATACCCCCGTTGCTCTGCCTAAAACGGAATTATATTTCTTTATTTTACGAAATATCTGTCTAAAAATCAACGCTTGTTCTGGTATCCTTATTTATCTAAAGGTAAGTGTTGAAAAAATTTATATGTCTCTAATACGCAGCTTCAGGGGGCACCCGGGTTTGAACCGGGGTCTTCTCGATCTGCAGTGGAATACTCTACCACTGAGCTATACCCCCGTTGCTCTGCCTAAAACGGAATTATATTTCTTTATTTTACGAAATATCTGTCTAAAAATCAACGCTTGTTCTAGTATCCGTATTTATCGAAAGGTAAGTGTTGAAAAGATTTATATGTCTCTAATACGCAGCTTCAGGGGGCACCCGGGTTTGAACCGGGGTCTTCTCGATCTGCAGTCGAATACTCTACCACTGAGCTATACCCCCGTTGCTCTGCCTAAAACGGAATTATATTTCTTTATTTTACGAAATATCTGTCTAAAAATCAACGCTTGTTCTGGTATCCTTATTTATCTAAAGGTAAGTGTTGAAAAAATTTATATGTCTCTAATACGCAGCTTCAGGGGGCACCCGGGTTTGAACCGGGGTCTTCTCGATCTGCAGTCGAATACTCTACCACTGAGCTATACCCCCGTTGCTCTGCCTAAAACGGAATTATATTTCTTTATTTTACGAAATATCTGTCTAAAAATCAACGCTTGTTCTGGTATCCTTATTTATCTAAAGGTAAGTGTTGAAAAAATTTATATGTCTCTAATACGCAGCTTCAGGGGGCACCCGGGTTTGAACCGGGGTCTTCTCGATCTGCAGTCGAATACTCTACCACTGAGCTATACCCCCGTTGCTCTGCCTAAAACGGAATTATATTTCTTTATTTTACGAAATATCTGTCTAAAAATCAACGCTTGTTCTAGTATCCGTATTTATCGAAAGGTAAGTGTTGAAAAGATTTATATGTCTCTAATACGCAGCTTCAGGGGGCACCCGGGTTTGAACCGGGGTCTTCTCGATCTGCAGTCGAATACTCTACCACTGAGCTATACCCCCGTTGCTCTGCCTAAAACGGAATTATATTTCTTTATTTTACGAAATATCTGTCTAAAAATCAACGCTTGTTCTGGTATCCTTATTTATCTAAAGGTAAGTGTTGAAAAAATTTATATGTCTCTAATACGCAGCTTCAGGGGGCACCCGGGTTTGAACCGGGGTCTTCTCGATCTGCAGTCGAATACTCTACCACTGAGCTATACCCCCGTTGCTCTGCCTAAAACGGAATTATATTTCTTTATTTTACGAAATATCTGTCTAAAAATCAACGCTTGTTCTGGTATCCTTATTTATCTAAAGGTAAGTGTTGAAAAAATTTATATGTCTCTAATACGCAGCTTCAGGGGACACCCGGGTTTGAACCGGGGTCTTCTCGATCTGCAGTCGAATACTCTACCACTGAGCTATACCCCCGTTGCTCTGCCTAAAACGGAATTATATTTCTTTATTTTACGAAATATCTGTCTAAAAATCAACGCTTGTTCTGGTATCCTTATTTATCTAAAGGTAAGTGTTGAAAAAATTTATATGTCTCTAATACGCAGCTTCAGGGGACACCCGGGTTTGAACCGGGGTCTTCTCGATCTGCAGTCGAATACTCTACCACTGAGCTATACCCCCGTTGCTCTGCCTAAAACGGAATTATATTTCTTTATTTTACGAAATATCTGTCTAAAAATCAACGCTTGTTCTGGTATCCTTATTTATCTAAAGGTAAGTGTTGAAAAAATTTATATGTCTCTAATACGCAGCTTCAGGGGGCACCCGGGTTTGAACCGGGGTCTTCTCGATCTGCAGTCGAATACTCTACCACTGAGCTATACCCCCGTTGCTCTGCCTAAAACGGAATTATATTTCTTTATT